>NC_048299.1:257827613-258127613 GCF_013100865.1 Trachemys scripta elegans
GCACTTGTTATTGTACACCTTTTCCAACTGGCTCTGTTAGAGAGTTAACCTCCTGCTACTAGTGAAGCAAATATGGAACGTCAAACACACATGCCATATCATCCTTATCAGGTCCCAATAATGATCTCTGCAAAGCTCCCAAACTCCAGCTACAAAAGCCCTTTGCAATATCTTTCTGATGCAAGTTAAATCCGTCCAATTGATTTCTTCCCCAACTTTAAAAGCTACCATTAGAATTTCAATTATTAAAGCATTAGTTTAGATTAAAGACCCAAACAAAGGAAAATCCATACTGCATTTTCGGAACAAAGAAACAAGCTTTAATTCATCTGCCACCTATTTTAATTTCAAGATTACAGGACATACTTGAAAGACTTAGAGCAGAGAGAAATAAAGATATTATTGTGAGGTCTCTACTATGTCAACTCCTGCTAGTATTCAAGTTGATGATCATTTAGTGGAACCCCCCCAATCTTTCTTTATTATTATTATTATTTTTTAAAAAATAGCTTTGTATTGAAAATTTGGTGTAAAAACATACAAGGCCTATGTTGCTGGGGATTAACATTTCAAAAGTTGTATGCTTTTATAACTAGGGGTAACTGGATACTTTAACTGGCTAGAGAAAGAGAAGTGGTTACATTGAAAAGTCGTACACGTTAAAATAGGGATGAAATTAGTAGATTCTGTAGAAATTCAAGCAATTGGATCCACATGAAGCCCTATTGGGGCACAGGGTCTTCAAGCATGAGGTAGTTGCAAGATCTGAACTTCAATAGGGCGCTACAGAAAGTAAACATTTTTGGAGTTTAATAGAGGATGTAAGCCTTTCTACCGATGTTTTGAACCATCCTATTGAGTTCCGTACAGAATAGATCGAAAATTCTTTGGCAGGGTTATAGTTTTCTACTCAGTGCTGCAGAATTTTTCCAGGAAGGATGCTGGACACATAAGTGACTCACTGGCATTTTTAAAAGTCATATTTCTCCAGACCCAGTCTCTAAAAATGGAAAGCAAAGACCACATATAATCCTGATTATACAGGAGTGCTTTTTATGAATGACTAGATTTGTTTGGGGGTATTTTTTAAATGGACATTGTACAGAAATTATTGGCAGAGCTAGATGATGTCAAGGTTTACAGACCCAACATTTGGTCCTTCTTAGATAAAAAAATAAAAACAAGAGTTCAAAAATCATGGAGCTCTTTATATGGTACTTTTGCCCTGAACTAAATATATAATGACAGGTTTCAGAGTAGCAGCCGTGTTAGTCTGTATCCACAAAAAGAAGAACAGGAGTACTTGTGGCACCTTAGAGACTAACAAATTTATTAAAGCATAAGCTTTCGTGGACTACAGCCCACTTCTTCGCTCTAATAAATTTGTTAGTCTCTAAGGTGCCACAAGTACTCCTGTTCTTCTTTTTAAATATATAAGTGACTTATCTGTACCCTTAAAACCTAAAAGGGAGCTGCAGTTCAGCCCTCATGAGCTTGAACACTAGAACTACTACGGATATTCATAAACAAATGAGGGTTGCACAGGTATAGCGGACAGCAGTATTTGGTCTGCAGAACTTTATTACTGGTGATGATGCACAAGTCAAAGAAACCACAGCTGGATTTTCAGATCCTAGGCTGCGTGAACAGGGCTGACATTTAGAAAACATGCACACATGCACGAAATCTCACATGCTATTTTCCTCAAATCACTTTTCAGAGTAGAACCCCCCTTACAGCCTCACAGGGGCAAGGCTAATAGAATAATGGAAGCAACCAAAACCAGATTAAACAACCCATTCGTGAGAGATCTTATTAAGTATGTAAAGTAAGGCCTTTGACAAGGCAGCCTTCTGTCTGCAAGTGCTGACCAGTTGTGTTACTGTCCAGTTTAGACAATTCTGAGAACCTGCTTTACATAATGATTGCACATGAAACAACATGCCTGCTAACAGCAAACGCCTGCATCCCCAATGCCTCTTCACAGTGCCAGGGCCATTAGCAACATGCTGAAGGTGCTCTCAATCCCCACTGGCTTCTACTAGAGCTTAAGGTGCTCAGTACCTCTCAGGATCAAGCCTTAACCTTTTAGCATTCCTATGCTGCTGGGCAGTGTGTGCTTGAACGTGCTAAGTCTGTTTTGCACGCTAATGCATTATTTATGTAAGCTATTCAGGCATAGGAGCGAGGACATAAAACATTTATCAACAAAGGGACCAGTTTGTCATTTTAAAATAATTATGTTTTTTTAGAGAAACCAACAAATTCTGTTGTCTCGGAATTATTTATTGGATTGTGCAGAGAAGAAAGGACTCTTTCTTTTGGAGGGAGGAGTCTCAAGCCCTGATTAATCTTTAATCACTAGAGATTTTATACCTCATGTTCAGCAAGTAAATTTAAGCTTACAGAAGGTTTGTAAACTTAGCCATAGTAAGGAACAGAGATCAGGTCAACTGTACACTCTCACCTATCTTTTACTCTTGTGGACAGCAGAACACCCTGTATTAACTGTGGAGTTATATTAATAAGAACTCTTCCATGTATCTCTTCAATTATGCAATTCAACCAGTAGGTGGAGCACACCTACACAGCAATTCTTCCTAACAACCCATTCCTATGTTCTGAGCCTCTATAGGACACATTGGTGCAGAACTGCTATTGGTTATGGTTACACATTTCCTATAGCCCTCTACTAGGTAATTCACAGAGAAGACCTGGAGTCACCTGGGGAGACATCTTTATTTTCCCTATGCTCACCTCCTGCATTTCCCAGTAGAAGCTAGTGGGAGAAGGTGTCTCACTGGCTGGGTGACAATTTAAATTGTACAGAAAACAGAAGAAGTTCAATGCACATGCACACATCTAAGGAGAAACACGATCTGATGTGTTTTGTAAAGTGCCGAATAAAATTCCATAAAGAACAGTTTGAGATCTTAACGATTATCAGATTAGGCTAAGGGCTAACAGCCCCTGGACTCACCATGAGCTGTTAAATGCCAATAAGAGGAAGGAGCCACTTTCCCTCATGAACAAAAGTCTACAAACACTGACTGTAGGTGGGAGGACAGTATTCTACATATTGAAGATAAAATGCAACCTGGGGTAAGGGGGAATCTGTTACATATTCACATTATTTTCAGATGTCCTCCAGTGTATTAAATACAATCCACTATTATGCTTTTTTTTTTTTTTTAAATTTCCAGTGGTGAGAACAACAGAGGTCTGTGTTTTATGTATGAAGAAATCTGTAAATGAGGCTCTTGTACAGGATTAACTTCAGTTTCATATATCTTTATAACCAATAACAACTATCACTCTGTGCTGGTTTGTGTATACACTGTAGAATTCCTAGCTGAGTCTGGGTTTTGTATACCATTTCCCTCAGGGGCAGTAAATTAGACTGCCAGCTATCTCCACAAAGTTACAAACAGATGTTCTCCCCGAGTTTACTCTCCCAGATTCCAGATGGCTTCTGATACAGGCTCTTCCTACTGCAGCTCTTCATCTCACACTTCAGGCATGTCAGCAGTTTTTGCAGATATGTGAGGCTAAAGAGGTGCAGTGTTTGAATGGCCTCATGTAACACAGTTGCATTCTACACACAGCTTAAGAGACCATAAAATTGAGTAAACCAAAATCTATGGTAATACTTAATGTCTGAAACAGGACTGTATCCTGGAAAGCAGTGACTTAGAAAATTATTTAGGGGTCACAGTAGACAAGCAACTCAACATGAGCTCTTCCAGTGCAATGCTGTGGCAAAAAGGGCCAACCTTCGATGTATAAACAGAGGAATAGTGAGTAGGAGTAGGGAGATGCTTTTCCCTCTGTCTGCAGCATTGGTGAGATAGATACTGGCATACTGCATCCAGTTCTGGTGGCAACATTGTTAAGGGATGCTGAAAAATAGGAGAGGATGCAGAAAAAGCCACAAAAATGATTCATGGGCTGGAGGAAATGACTACAGTGAAAGACCTGAAAAACTGAATCTGTTTTGTTTATCAAAAAGAAAATTGAGAGGTGATTGGATTATAATGTATAAATAGCTTCATAGGGAGAGGGAATAAAAGGTACTAAAAGGTTTTTTAATCTAGAGGAGAAAGGCCAGAACAATGGCTGGAAGCCGAAGCCAGACAAATTCAAATTAAAAATAAAAAACAACAACAAAAAAACTTAAAATAAAACCCGTGAGGGTGATTAACCACTGTGACAAACTACCAACGAAAGTAGTGGACATCTCTTCATGTCTTCTGATCAAGACTGGATGTCTTTCTGGAAGACATGCTTTAGCCAAACAAGTTATTGGGCTCAATACAGAGGAAAAATGGTTAAATTTAATATAGGAGGGCAGACTAGATGATCTCATGGTTCTTTCTGGCTGTAAACTATTAAAATCATCTTTTTTTTTTAAGTGACATTGCTTTGCATTTTCTATAAATGCTTCCAATATCAACATGTTTTCTGAAAATATTCTACAAACGGTTCAGAATGTAAAAATCTGCTCCCTGATCTTTTATCATGAATACTTCATTGAATTAGATTGTGAACTCTTGGGAAGAGACCTATCTTCTTATATATCTATAAGTCACTGTGTAGAATCATGATACTCATGGATTAACTAAATCGCTCCTGGAGTCATTGGCTGATGTGTGAAAATAGAAGGGACAAGTTAGGAAATCTAGGGACCAGCACAAAAATCAATAGGCTTAACAAGATTTCCTTATGTACAGTATTCTATTCTCTTCCTTCCCCCTGCCTCTTAGATATTTCTGATTCTTGGCTAAAAATGCAGCCAATTTTCTCACTGAAACATACTGCAGCGCTATAATTTACGGGTAATATCTTCAGGGGATTGATTACCTTTTGCACGGAGTAGTTCTTTCTAAAACTATTTTTCCACGTACTTTAATATGTTGGCATGGGAGAGGAGAGAGGCTGAGAGACAGTGCTTTAAAGGGGGAGGAAGGTCTTACCTCTTTCTATCACATTTTACAAGAGATTGTTTTCTCTCATACCTTGTTCAGTGTCACATTCTCTAGCTCTGAACCAGCCAGATGTAGAGGCAATGGAGTTAGTATCTTCCCCCATATCTGGATATCTAGCTAACTGAGGGCTCCACAGGTGTCTCCCAAGTGTGCTAAAACTAGAAAGGACTGGAGCCAGCAAGTATTCCATTAACTCTGCCCTCGCTTGCTGCTTCTCCTACCTTGTCATCCCTCCCTGATCTGACAGGATTGGTATATTTCCATAATATTCTTCTCAATGACATTCTTATGGACGCAATTATTTTGTCAGCATAATCCCAAGAAATTCGTGGGAGATCTTTCAGCTCCAGTTTCAATGGGAATTCTTCAACATTTAATGTGCCCCTATAAAGTGACACATGAACCCTGCAGCCTGTCCCAGCATTACCATGACTGTCTACTCCTGACTGTCAAAACTCTTAGCAAATATTGCTTGAATGAGTCATTTGACAAAAGCCCTGTAGAGAGGTTATGATAGATGAGTGGTAATGTTAACCTTTTCCTTCTGCCTCTCCCCCGAAGTTTTCCCCCCAAAACAACAGGGGCAGCTTCACTTTGCTCAAATACACTGGTATTTAGACACTGTTATCCAACTGTTGTGGTAATAAGAATGCCATAGAGAACATTAGTGTGCATCTCCTGTGCATCTAATTCTTTATCCTTTATAACTGTTTATATTTAGTGCTCTTCAAAGATACTGGATGGACAGCCCAGCTACCTTGAACTGGCAAACACTTATGCGCATGCTTACCTATATGCATGCAAGTACTCCAATGGGACTAAATACTCACATGCATGTTTGATATGTGTGCAAACACGTATAAGGTTTGGCCCTAAAACACGGAAGTCCAACGCACATTGAGTGCCATGGCATATTGCTACCCCAACAGTAATGTGTGTGATAGATAGGGCCAATCAAAACAGCCTCAATTTGAGAACAGCTCAATATCCAGACAGCAAAGAGTGCCACAATCACTAGTGTACAGGAAAAGAAAAAAAGCCCTGATGTCAGAGGCAACCAGATGCTGTGGGGGAGCAGGGACAATATGCTGGAGGCAACAGCCCGGGAGCTGGCTGCAGGGGTAAGGCCAGGCTGCTTGGGGAAGTGGGACAGAAAAGCTGAGAACCAGCAGAGAGACACCCTGTTGCTGATGGTACAAAGCTCACTACCAGAGATCTAGAGGGGGACTGGCGCCCCATAATAGCCAGAGTGACACCCTGTATTGGGGTCAGCTATCATATTAATTTAATGGCAAGCTTCAGGCATCTAAGTTTGAGAAATTTCTCTATAATTTTCAGACATCACCAGCAACAAGAAAAATATCTGATTGTTACACAGTTCCATCTTCTGTTTATAAAAGAGTATGAAGGTCAAACAAAGAACATTACACGAAATTTCTTCCCAGCAATGTCGTGTTTTTGGCCCCAGCTAGAGGTTACGAAAGCAGGAAAAAGTACTTTTGTTTCTGACATTTGTGTAACAAACCCAAACAACAAGCAGAGGGTCAGGTCTGAGCTCAGCCTGCAGGATTGTTTGTAAAATGATCAATGATGCATATAAATGGACTTGTTTGTCTGACTGCATATAAAAACATGGTTTTTAACAACAATATTTTGCCAAAGGGTTCTCCGTGTAGCAGAGAATAGAATCTTGGTAAAAAAAATATAAAGGAGGAGTGGGAGTAACTTGTTCATCATGTAAGTGTTATTCTAAACTTTCCAATAAGGGTATTGAGCATAGTAGTCATGTGATTTTGGCCTAATCTGCAAGATTATTTTAGCCTGAATACAAAAGGGATGTAAATGTCTTCAGCTCATCTCTAAGTGCAGCACAGCTGGTTAGAATAGTCAGAATTGCACTTAGCCATCACATTGTATTTAAGCTGAAAATCATTTCCTGCCCATCTTTGGAGCCATTCTAATTCTTAAAATTTAAATTCCTGGACTGCCAACCAGAGATTAATCAAGACAATTTTTTGGAAGGTGTCTAGGTCATTAATGAATACATACACCCTATTTTGGGTGTATGGATTTCTAATTACTTTTAATAACCAGTAGGTGGTAGTTGTTGTGCATCTCTCTCCAAGTCCCAGAACAGAGCAAAATACAAATTAATGGCTGTATAAAAATTACATGTGAAATGCTCATTAAAGGAGGTTACTTACCTGTAACTGAGGTTCTTTGAGATATGTGCTCCTATCTGTATTCCACTGTGGGTTATGGAGGTGCACCACGTGCCCCAGAGCCAGAGAATTTGAAAGTAGTGTCCATGGGTTCACATATGTGTCCTGGCTCAACCTCATGCCTCTGACTGAAGGGATAAAACTGTGGGCTGGACTGAATGCCTCTCCAGTTCCTTCTCTACTGTGAATCAGATAAGATCCGAAGCAGAGAGGAAGGAGAGCAGAAAATGGAATACATCTTCAAGATAGTGTGGTCCCTATATGTATTCCACTATCTGCTCTCCTTCCCCTCTGCTTCGGATCTTATCTGATTCACAGTAGAGAAGGAACTGGAGAGGCATTCAGTCCAGCCCACAGTTTTATCCCTTCAGCTACAGGTAAGTAACCTCCTCCTCTTCTTCTTCAAGTGATGGTCCCTATTGTATTCCACTGTGAGTGATTGACAAGGAGTATGCAAGTAGGAGGAGGCTGTGAGGATGTAGATGGTAGGGCTGAGCTGAGTACCGCTCTCCTGAAGGATACATCAGCAGAAGGGTTCTGCACCAGGGCATAATGTCTTACCAATGTGTAAATGGAGCCCCGTGTGTCCAGGAGGGGTACCTCTTAAAGAGGTGCCATAGCTGTTGCTTACACTCTGGTGGAATGAGCTTTTAAGCCAGAAGTGGAGGGGGAGGAGGTTCGAAAGCTGATAGCAGAGCAGAATGCAACCAGAGATCCATTTGGAGATTCTCTTGGCGGAGATGGTGTGCCTCTGACTCTCTTTCTGCTATATCGACGAGTAGTCTTGGGAGTGGATTCTTTCTTCCTCGGCAGAAGCATGTGATTTTGGGAAGAACACAGATAGGTGAATGGATTGGTTAAGGTGAAACTACTTTAGGGGTGAATTGTGTGTGTATCCTTATGGAATATAGTGTGCGGAGGATCTGTTATCATCACTCCAAATTCACCAACTCTTCTCACTGAGGTGACGGTTACAAGGAAGGCAACCTTCCTGGAAAGAGGGCACATGGAACAAGTAGCTTAAAGGCTGAAAGGGGGGCCTTGTGAGTACTGAGAGAACAAGGTTCAGGTCCCTCTGGGAAGGTTCTTATTAGGCCTTTCCAGAATCTATTGTCAGTAGATGTGCAAAGACTGAGTGATCCTTGGACACAAAGAGCTGATGGACAAACCTGATGTCTTAAAATATAGGATATAGTCCACGATGAAAGGATATCTATAGTCTCTGAGAGAATGCTTCTTTGGTGTGCCCAAGAGGAGAAGTGCTTCCATTTAGCTAGGTAACATTTTCTAGTAGAGTCCTTTCTACTATTAAAGAGGATGCCTAGTTGGGCTGTAGAGCATGAAAGTTCTAAAGATGATGCCCGTCCAAATACCAACCCGTGAAGTGGAATGGACGCAGATTGGGGTGCTTGATCCTGCTGTTCCACTGGGTCAAGAGCTCAGGGAATGCTGGGAGGATGATTGGTGGTCAGGATGACATGCGTAGGAGGTTGGGAAACGGTCTGGGCCAAAAGGGGGTGATCAGGATTACTCATATTCTGGCCTGCAGGATTTTTCATACAATGTGTGGCAAAAGCAGGCGTGGAGGGAAGGCATAGTTGAACTGGTCTGAACACGAAAGAAGCAGACTGTTGCCTTGGAAGTGGTAACTTGGGGGTCCTCTGGAGCAATACATGGTGCATTTCCTGCTTGCTTGAGAGGAGAACAGATCCCTGGTTGGGGTTCTCGATAGAGTGAAAATATTGCACTGTATCGAATTGTGGCACTCCCACTTGCGGGCGACTGTGAAATGTCTGCTGAGGGAATCTGCAAGCACATTTTGCTTCCCCGGAAGGTAGGCTGCCAATAGCGTGATTTAATTGCTAATACACCAGTTCCAAAGGCTCACTGCTTCTGCACACAGGGAGGTGAATCTTGCTCCCCCCATTAGTTGATGTAGAAGACAGTTGTAGGTTGTTTGACATTATAAGGACATGGTGAGTGCGGAAGAAAGGACTCGTATGCACTCCAGACTGCTTGCAACTCCAAGATATTGATGTGTATCCTGGACTCTCAACGTGTCCAGGCAACTTGTGCTGTGTTGCTGTTCATGTGGGCTCCGCAACCTAATAGGGATGTGTCCATAATAATGGTCCTGTCTGTAGAGGAAGGGAGAAAGGGGACGCCCATATATACCTGATGAGGATTTGTCCACCACAGCAGGGAAGACAGTACCTTGGCTGGAACTGTCACCATGAGGTTCACAGAATGGAGGCTTGGGGAGCACACTGACTGCAGCCAAAGTTGAAGGCAGAGTCTTGCGAACGGAGTGATGTAGGTGCATAAGCAATATGACTTAGGAGAGACAGACATGTCTTGATCTGTACTTGAGGGTTGCTTGTGATATGAACTACGATATTGTTTATGGTCTGGAACCTGTCCTTGGGCAGGTACACTCTTGTGATGATAGAATTTAAGGTTGCCCCCAATGAAGTCCAGCGATTGTGTGGGAGTGAACAGCTGTTTCGATGTTTATGCTGACTCCCAATGAAGAGCGGAGGTGTAGCATCATTGAAGTTGACACAGGCTTCCCAGAGGGACTTAGCAACAAGAAGCCAGTCATTGAGGTAAGTGAAGACAAGGAGACCACAATGTCTGACATGCGCCGCTACTACCAAGAATATCTTGGCAAAGATTCTGGAGGGTGGTTGCTATTCTGAAGGGGAGTACAATGTCCTGAAAATGGTTGGAGCCTACCATAAATCTGAGAAAGCATCTAGGGGAGGGATGAATGTCTATGTGAAAGTAGGTGTCCTTCATATCAAGAGCTATGAACCTCATGCCTTTTTCTAAAGATGGAATTATTGCTACCAATGTGACCATGTGAAATCTGAGTTTGCGAATGAAGCAGTTGGGATGGCGAAGGTTAAAGACTGGTCTCCAACCATTCTTCTTTTTGGATATCAAGAAGTAGGTTGAGTAAAACCTTCTCCCTTGATATTGAGCAGGGATGTGTTCTGTCACTCTTCACTGACCTAAGGAGTTCACCTCTTGTTTGAGAATACTCTCGTGAGAGTGGTCTCCTAATAAGGGTGACAGTAAGATGGGCTTTGGAGGAGGTAAGAATGCAAACTCTGTAACATAGCCAGACTGGATGATGTTCAGCCCCACTTGTCCATTATTATTGCACTTCAGGCGTTAGAAAAGAGTGCTAGACAACCCCCAAGTGGTATATGGAGATTGGAAGGTGTTGGGCTTAGTGTTTCATGCCTCTCATGCATCCATCAAAAATAACATCGAGCCAGAGGCTCCATTTGAGATACCAAGTCTGTTACAGAAGGTGTAGGGAAGTGGGACTTTTGAACCCTCTGTCTCTTATGTGGTAGTTCACAGGGTCTCTGATGGAAAAATTACTGAGCCATACATCTACATTTGACTGATGGGCAGGTCAGGCATGTGTACCCCCAGCAAGCAGAGGGCAGCCCTGGAATCCTTCAGGGTATGGAGGTACTCATCCGTCTTCTAATTGAAGAGGTGCAATTTATCAATGGGAAGGTCATCAGTGGTATTCTGGACCTCTCTAGAGAACCCTGACGCATGGAGTCATGATTCCCAATGCATGACGATGGCAGGAGCCATAGCTCTAGAGGAGATATCAGCAACACTGACTGCAGATTGGAGGGCGGCCCTGATAATCAGTTTGCCTCCAACTATCAGAGCTTGAAAGCGAGCACTGTCCTGTTGTGAAAGGCTGTTAGTAAACTCCACAAACTTGGTGTAGTTCAGGAAATCATATTTAGCCACAAGCACCTGATAATTGGCTATCCTGAACTTGAGGCTGGATGATGAGTTAGCCTTTCTTCCCATTTGATACAGGTGTTTGCCCTCTTTGTCAGCAGGAGCAGACCAGGTATGTTGCTGTCTAGCCCTTTCAGAAGCAGTGGACTACCAGTGAATTGGGAGGGGGGTGAGAAAACAAAATATCCACACCCTTGGCAATAATAATAATAATGTTTATACACCCCTTTAAAGGTAGGACCACTGGTGGCAGGGGTGTGCCAAATTGTCCTGGCTGGCTCCAGGCTTCATTAATGGACAGAACTATTCTGTTGGGTCTGGAAGCGTGCAGGATGTCAAAGAGTTTGTGCTGGGAGTCTTGGATCTCCTCGAGAGGAATCTGAAACTCTCCAGCTACTCTGCTGAGGTGATCATGGAACTGCCCGAAGTCATCAGGGGAGAGAGAGGCGGAGGGGATGTAGATGTCACAGTTTCATTCAGGGATGACAATGGAAATCTTGCTGGTTCTGGTGAAACTACCGGATCTGGAACATACTAGTCGTCCTCCTGTCAGATCTGGGGGCAGATCTGAGTGTCCCCTTAGAGGGGAGGCAAGGGGGTGACTCCGTAGTGGATCAAATAGACTCTGCAGGGGGGTACTGGTCTCAAGACCACCAATACGGACAGTAGCAAAGGTTGATAGGTAGTCACAGTGGCCCCCATGGCATGGGGTGCCAGCGTCTCTGAGTTAGATGAGGCGGAGGTTGGTCACAAACCGGTGTAGGTCTTTTGGGTGGTGGAGGACACAGAGAGTAAGGGAAGAGGTTCACTGGATGGCTCAGAATCTCCCAATGAGGAGAAGGCTGATTCTGGTTCCAGTGGTAAGAAGATGTATTCTGTGTATGGGATTGGTGATAAGCTCTTTCCAGCAGTCCATTCTCTTGGAAGTGATATTATCTCCCTGGAAATGAAGGGGCCTGATGGAGGAGGGGATTCCGGATCCAGAAGAGCGAAAATGTCATGTGGGGCAGCAGAAGATTCAGATCTCCCCCAGTATGTCCAAGCCATCAGAACTGGCAAGGAAGGTGGCATCGAAAGTTAGCGGTGATCAGACTTCATTGGTGATGACAGGATTTGGGAGGAGCTGGGATGATGGTACTGATGGAACACAGTCTAGTGCCGAAGGAGCCCCATGCTCAGAGGCTTTCTTGTTGTGCCTCTAGGACTTAAGATGTACTAAGTCTTCAGGCTGAGCTGGTGGACTTGCTTATAGCTGAGTCTGACTGAGAAGACTTAGTCTCATGCTTATGAGAGTGCTTCCTAGCTTCCCGACAAAACCCTGCTGTGGGGGTTTGTGGGAGTAGATTCGCCTGCACCAGAGTGAGACTTTGCAGCAAGAGGCATCTTTGCTGAATTAAGATGACGTACAGGGAGGTTGCTTGGCCTACTTCTGATTGGAGCCTCATGGCCTTCTCTACGAGGCAGAGGTCGGCAACCTTAGGCATGTTGCCCATCAGGGTAATCCGCTGACGGGCCATGAGACATTTTGTTTACATTGACCATCCGCAGGCACAGCCCCCTGCAGCTCCCAGTGGCCGCAGTTCGCCTTTCCTGGCCAATGGGAGCTGCGGGAAGGGGGGGGGCCGCAGCTGGCCGCCACTTCCCGCAGCTCCCATTGGCCAGGAACGGCGAACCGCGGCCATTGGGAGCTGCGCGGGGCCGTGCTTCTGGACGGTCAACATAAACAAAATGTCTTGTGGCCCACCAGGATTACCCTGATGGGCAACATGCGAAAGGTTGCCAATTGGCCTGCTAAACCCAGCGTTGTGAGTTCAATCCTTGAGGAGGCCATTTAGGGACCTGGGGCAAAAAAATAGTTGGGGATTGGTCCTGCTTTGAGTAGGGGGGCTGGACTAAATGACCTCCTGAGGTCCCTTTCAACCCTGATATTCTATGATTCTATGACCCCTGCTGTGAGGTATTTGCAGAGACAAAGTTCCTGCTCTTCTTGGATAAAGTTAGAGAACAATCAGCAGATACTGCACCTCGCTGCAATGTGAGCTTCCCCAAGGCAGTACAGGCAGTGCTGGTGGTTGTCGCTGACCGAGAAGAATCATGGGCAGGAAGCATAGAGTTTGAAGCCCGGAGTCCTGGGCATAGTCTAGTACCCAAACAGGGTACGGGTGGGGAGGAGAGGGATGAAGGAAGGAAGAGTCCCCCCAGCAGATGAATCTAATGCTAATCATTAAAAACTATTAAAACTGTTTAAATATTTACGAACTAGATGACTCTTATAGAACCAAGCCGAAACTGTGGACATTAAACGTTATGACCCAGACCATGCAGCGGTGAGAGGGAACTGTACAGGCGATCAGTCTGCCCCCCCCCCCCGCCCTTTTCCCCTCAGTCGGGAGGCATGAGGTGAGCCAGGGTGTATCCATGGAGCAATGGATACTGCTTTAAAATTCGCTGGCTTCGGGCATACAGAGGTGCTGGAACTAGGCGTGCTGGGGATGCTACTGCACTGCCTGGCTTGAAGTGGTTTCGATCATATATAGGGTTTACAGCATCCCCACTATACAAACTGTTCCAGCACCCCTGCGGGCATATGTGTAACCTGAAGTGGAATACAATAGGGACTATCACTCAAAGAAGGATGGCAGAAACTCCAGCATGTGAGAAGGTATGTTTCCCTTCCAAGGACTTTTCTGTGGGTAAATTATGGGAGCAGCTGGATGCTGATGGGAAGATTCTGTTCTCAGCTACACTGGTGTGAAATAATTACTCTGGATTCACACCCATGTAGCTGAGAACAGAATCTGTCTTTGTAGGTTTTCCTTCATCGGGGACTGTTCTGCTAAATCTTGGGATCCATCCTAGACTTGTTTCTTAATACACCTCTACCCTGATATAATGCGACCCAATATAACACGAATTCTGATATAACGCGGTAAAGCAGTGCTCCAGGGGGGTGGGGCTGCGCACTCGGGCAGATCAAAGCAAGTTCGATATAACGCGGTTTCACCTATAATGCGGTAAGATTTTTTGGCTCCCGAGGACAGCGTTGTGTCGAGGTAGAGGTGTACCAGTTGCCTAACTTCTACAGAATCAGATGGCAACATTCTCCTAATCTGGAAGTGTTTAAACTCAAAGTGGTTCCACATGGTTTTGTGGATGCTTTTAAACATAATTAAGAAAGAAGGGACTCGGGCGGTGCCTTGCTTATTCTACAGTGCAGTCATTTGGATAACATGCCCAAACTGTTCTCTGTGTGTCCCAAAAACAATTAGCAGGACCATGAAAATGCAGTTCCTATGTTTTGTATTTAAAGCAGAGTTTTTTAAACTCTGGCACCGCAGAAGGCTGTTTTCCACAAAACTGAGTGATAAACTCTGCAAGAAACACTCATTCCCCAACTATCTGCGTGGCTTTTGCACACATCTGTTTCTCTCCTGTCCCCAAGAGATGTCTAAAATCTAATTAACCAATTAATTTGCAAATATATTCTAATTTATTCAAGGCAGATTTTCTTAGTGTTAAATTATCTGACAGTGAACCATACGCTGTACACAGGAACAGGACTTCATTAAAATACCAAAGGTTACACAAATGGAATAAAAATTATATTTGTACTATAGTCAGCACAAACTTCTATCCCCTAATGAGAAAATGTGTTTGTATTTCCCTCATTCTAATTTGTTTTTGCATGTTTGGTGTAAACCTGTGGTTAATACATTTGCAATACCAAACTACTATGCTTAGTGTGGGAACATGAATATTCTAATTAAGAGGTTTGCACTTCCATTTAGCTTGCAAAATAATTTAAATATATAAATACATAAACCATAGTCAGTGTCTGTAACACTGAGTTTTCTATAACCAAGCTATGCCATAGTTCATTCTTCATTGAAAGGTAAGAATTAACATTTACATTTGCATCCAGGGCTGGCCTGTCTAACAAAGCAAGAGTCGCTCCCTCCCTCAGCAGGTAGTGTTGTTTACTGGGAAGTTCGAGTTGTAATTTACAGCACTTGTGCAAATGGGTAAAAAAAAAAAAGTTGGTGGGTTGATCTTAATTGCTACATTGAAACGTTTTATCCAGCTCAGTGGCTGCATGGGTACAAAATACAACAGCTGGGTACAATTCTGCCAGCTATTAGAGAGATTATATAATTTACTGTACAGGGATGCCAGCCACAAATAAAAACAGAGAGGGTGATGGCGGTTTTGAAAACAGTCCTCCTGTAATTGCTAAATAGCCAATTACTTTATTATGTGGCACTGGCACAAACAAAAATGACTAGGTTTGAAACTGGCAGGTTTAGAATGACATCTCTTAGAAAAGAATCCTAAATAATTTGTTCGTTCATTCTCTCTCTCTCACACACACACACTTTCCTTTACACTAGGATTATCATTATAATGATTATTTATATTATAGTAATACCTAGAGCCTTCAGAGGACTACTGGTTACAATTCTACTAAGCAAACATAGTAAGAAACTATTCCTGTCTCGAAGATATTATGATCTAAATAGACACGACAGATAAGGGTGGAAGGGAGAAAAAGAGAGGTAAAATGACTGGATCACACTCGCAGCTCAGTGGCTGAGCTGGGAATAGAACCCAGATCTACCGTGTCACAGCCCAGTGCCCTAAACACTCGATTCTACTGCCTCTTGACAACTTGTGCACAGGTTACCAGGTCTACAGTTATGCATTTCACGACTCATATGTTGGAATGCATGCAAAATGGAACACTTGCGACAGCATACCCAAGAGTTATGTGAATCCATCAACTGCAGCAAGGAATGACAAGTCTGGGATCGGTGGGAGTGGCCAATGGAAGGTCAGTCACACTCTCTCTCTCTCTCTCTCTCTCGACAAGTTTGCAAACACCTGCAGGGACTGAGTAGGGAGTTCAGTTGCTGGCCTGGAGTGTCTGGAGCCCCAACTCTCGCTTTGTTCAGAGTTACGAACATTTCAGAATTACGGACAACTTCTGTTCCCAAGGTGTTCATAACTCTGAGGTTCTACTGTAATTTCAGGATGATGGCATCTGTTTAATACGAATGAAATAAAAAGTAAATGATTTGTTACAGGGTTTTAATTCCATGGTGTGGTTTTGGTCACCACATGAGTTTGCTATCGCAGTTTATTACATCACCAGAACCCATGGTTGAATTACAGCCCTAAAATTCACAGTTGCTCATTATTTATTCTAAGGAACATATTTTACTGTCCTCTGAAACAAAGTTTTGAAAATTGGCATACAGCACCAGTCTCTCATGATGCATTATAAAAACAGACCCAGCTAGAGATGACGGTCTTGTTCATTCAAAATAAAACTTCAAAAAACCCACAAATATTCTCAAATCTTTATTCTTTGATTTGCTACAGCAACCCAGTCCTTTTGGCCTTGAATCCAGGCCACTTATGGCTTTCAGTAACTAAGCTGTGCATTGCAGAACTAACTTTCAACCAGAATAGGCTACATTGACAAATGACAAGAGAAAAAGAAGTATATGATCATGTGACTCTTAGTTGCCATATGCTAAATTTTGCTTTTCAGTTGGCATTGTTTAATATTAAAGGGCCAATGCGCCCCATGATCGGTGGTTAAAGATCTTCCCTTAGAACTTTTGAGTAGATTATTCTTTTCACTGAAAAGTTTTCTTGTTTTGTAAGTCGCCCTTATTTACATACTTGCCTACGTATAGCATTTTCAAACTATGTGACACACCTAGACAGCAGCACACTGATTTAGTTATTAATAACTCCTAGTGTATATGCCACTGATTGTAAATAAAGCTAACATTTTGCAGAGATCCAGAAACTTAAAAGAAGTCTCTGATCAAAACTGGTTCCTGTATTAGTGACAGCTTAAGCTATTAAAATATACTCCTCTTCATCTGCTTCAATGTCAGCCACAATAAATTACCTTAGTAATATAGATGAGCCTGTAAAGAGAGCAGAATTTCTTCTGCATTTTTCAAATAAAGAAAATGACATTTTTTTACCTTGCTGGAGTAGGCGCTACCACACACATTGCATACCACATGAACACTATATTCTGAATATCAGCTTGCAATCTCAGAAACACCTTTATATGCGCTTAGATATGCTTGGCAAGCTCAAGGTTATTCAAGACTCACTCAATATTTTCCTTTTCAGGAGTTGAAGGGTAGAGAATGGGAAAATTTGGGAATTGTCAGTGTTTTATGGGGCATTGCCTATAACGGGAATTGTGCAATTTCTATTTAAAACTAAGCAGCCATACCTAAATTACATCATCTGGAAGTGCCCAAGGTTTATTTTCTGAAGTAAGGCTTGGAGCTCACAGACCTAAAGATTGTGGTTCTTTATTAACAATGGCATAAACAACTTTTTTTTTTTAAATGGGGGCGGGGGGGGGAGTTAAAAAAAAATAGCTGCTTCAGTGAGCAGTTTTGTACCATAACAAAATCTGTCCCAAAATCAGTGTTTCCTTTATTTATTAATGGGAAGCTAAAACCTGCTGTGATCTTCAGCTGTCTACGCCCATGACTTATCCACCTTGAAGGCTGGGGTCTTCAGCACCTATAATATTGAGGAGCCTTCTGCAGCAGTGACAGTTTCCAAGTCAACTTCAAGGGAAATGATAATAAAATAATCATTTAGTCTAGAGGAGGGGAAGGCATAAACGGTTGTGGAGAGCTTCATATTGGAGAAACAAGCAACAAGCCAAGAAGAAACTCTCTCCTAAAGAAATGGAACTAACATGATGTTACCCAACCATCACCTTGGTGCTTGAACATTATATTTTCTCTCCCCTTCTTTCTTGTGCCTTTCTGGTCTACTTAGAAAACCATTTTGAGGCAGGGAGTATCTTATGTGTTTGTATACTGCCCAGCACATTGCTGAACTCCATTGGAGCTACTAGGTACTACCGGAATAAAAATAAACAATTGTAAAGCAGTTACAGCGGGGACAGTAGTGGTACAACCTGTCCTTGTTTCTCTTAAGACTGTGAACAGGAGTTTGGCTATCCGTCAACTCGAACACAGACATAAATACTCAGACCACCAGCTAATTTCACACATTACCAAAGAGGCATCAGATGGTGGTAACGTTCAGTCACCACCAACCGTGGCTGGCATCATGTTTTTAAGAAGGATTTACTATAAAAGACAACAGGAACATTACTATATACATAAAAACATGCCTGCAATTTTGTGGTTTTTTATTTATATATAAACACAGGTGTGTGTATATAAAATACCACAAAATTACATACATGCTCGTGTGCTCTATAGGAATGTTCTTAACTTATTTTGTTGTGTAGACTTTTTAAAAACATGAGTGTCCTATCTAATCTCTCTGTATTGATCTGCCAATAGTACACGTGTATCTGGAGTCGAACAAAACCTTCTGCTCTAAGAGCAGCTCCGTTAGCTCAGCAACTAGCAGGAGCTGATTTCGATAAATATAAATATACAGAACTGATACATACACGGACAGGAGAGCCGGTCTGACATATTCAGAGGTTCCAGTGCACACTAGACAATTCATTCCAAACTGAATTGTGCTCTTCATAAACACCTCCTGGCCAGAGAAAGTCCCATAATCCCAGCTGTAAGAACGGGAGGTGTATTATATCTACTTCACAATGAAGGAAGATGGCATTGCACGGTGGTCTATGTAGCCTGGTCATGAAGGAAACCCATACTTGTATGACTTAGAGGGAAAATTAACCCAGCAACATATCTTACTTCTCTGACTTACTAAGTAGCCACTGCCTGTAATAACAAACGTTGGGGAGAGGGAGGAGAAAGGGGAAAATACACACACACACACACATTCTTGACAACATGTTCCTTGTCTTCTCGCTATACATTTGGCAAAGCTAAAATCATAATAATACGCTGGGCACTTCCCAGTGCTAACCTAATGACTGAGTATCACAAAATACCATATTTTAATTACAGCCTCTCTCGCTCAGAATTTTTTTTTTTTAAGACACATCACCTTTGCCCAGTGCAGAGACTTTGACTCTTGTAACAACCGGAGGCCAGTCTGGCTGAAACAGCTGGCCTTTTCCTGATCACATAAATGAAGGTCACTGAATTAATGAAGGATCAGCTGCAGGACCCTAAGCCAGCCTAAGAGAGGGGAAAAAGCAGACTTAGTAATTTCCAGCAGAACCATGGGGGGGGAGGGGAAGGAGGAGAATGAGGTTCTATCTGGGTGAAAGTCAGTTTTATAGACTGGCTGTTCACACTGTAGCAAAAACTACAGTGACACTGGGGTGAGAAAAAATAATTAGGTCCCAAATCTGCATTAAAACATTTTTGCAGGATTTTGTTCTTGAAGGGGAAAACTGTTCCCACAAGGTCTATTTTTAGGCATTTTATTTTAAAGAGATCAGAAAGCCTCTTCATGTTTAAATTTCTCAGTGGGAAGTTTTACAGTAATGATACTTAGAACTAGACTAACGATGACAGAGTACAGGAAATAAGTGAATACCATAGGTCTATGGAAATACAAATGTAGGACTGAAACCAACACATGGCTAACCAAAGAGAGACACTTAGAACATTCACCCTGACACAAACTGTACATGCTAACTAACATTATTGCTTCTTGCATTATAATCACTTGGGGAAAATTACATAACATTTTGGGTAATTAACTGCATTTTTGAAAAAGTACTGGACCTTTTAGCCTGTCAATACCAAGCACTGGAGTCTATTTTTTGAACTGACCTGTGCTGAAGTAAAAGTCTCTCTTTTAAATCAGGTTTGAAAAATCGTCCTGCCACTAATATATAAAGAATAGGAAAGCCTTACTGGAGCAATTTGAGATGTGGGGGAGCTAAGATTTCGGTTTTATTTAAGCTTTTATTATAATTTTGTTTTTTAATTGAGATTCTAGCTCCTATGGTTGTCAAGATAACCTTCTGAATATGAACCAGTGCACTGCTGACTTCCTGAGTCTACAGACTTGAATGTCTCTGTTGCTGCCCATAGCACTCTCAAATACCAGGAAAGTAAAACTTACAAGAATGACATTTTCTCTGCTGCTCTTCAGACTCCTGGGACAACAATGGAACTGACAAGAATCATGCCAGTTTCACTCTACTGATTCTTGGGAAAAAACTCAGAGAAGGAGCAAGAACTGGAGCTCTGCATGGAGTAGGATCACCTAAGAAGTAAAAACTAGGGGTGACGTACAACGGATGCCACCGCTTTTAGACACTAGGGAAAAAGGAGAATGGCAGGGCATCCCTCCTCTGCCCCATTCCTCAAAGATTCAGGAGGGTATGGAGTGGTGGAAGAAGAGAAAACCTTTCCTCCTTCCAGCAACCAGAGGTATTTGGAGGTGTGAAGGCTTAACATTTATCAGATACCTACTATCAGTGGCTCAGCTGAAAGACAGAAGCCGGGGGAAGTGGTTCAGGTAGGCAAGTATCCTTCTCCTTGATGCAGCTAAGGATCAGGGCCTGCACTTGCAGCAGGGTATTCCCTTGTTTGGTGATGGTGAATCTCCCTTATCTTTCAGATCAGTCTTTGATTATTAATCCTCTGGTTAGTAAGTGTCTGGTAATTTTTTTAAATTCTCTATCAGCTAACCTTGATTCAAAATTGACTGTGAGGGTAATATGGTGATTGAGCCTCTAAATGCACTGGAATAAGTTATCAAACCTAATTCTGAAGCTAGAAGTTTGTTTACTAGAAGAACCATTTGAGAATTCTCTTAATTAATGGAGACGCGGGGCCAGGATTAGAACCACTGGAAGGCTTCCATCAGAATTATTTCTGGAAGAAAACTATCTACACCAGAAGCAACTTCTGAATTATCTGCCTACATGCTTCCTCTCTCAGTAAGAGAGGAAATCTAGGCCTTCCTTTTAAAAGTGACTGTTGTTAACCCTTTAGAGATGGATAATAATTTACTGATACACTCTCACTTCCCACCTCTGCCCATAGCATTCATTTATCTGGTGTCTGGAAAATGCCACGTTATTAATGGGCAATGCAGAAAGGCTATTATAAGAAAAGTGTAAGAGTTTGGCTAGCCAAGAAAGAGCTTAAAGGAAACATTTTTACCCTTCAGTCTTTTCACAGCTTGTGCTAGATTTCTGTTAGATTTAATAGCTGGCTCAGCCATAAGGAACCCAGGTCTAATTCCATATTTTTAACATGTCAGAATCCAGCCTTGTACTAGGGGTGATGGGTGGGTGGCAGGATATTAATTTCTATCTCTGTGGCTTTCTATCAGCCAAAAGCAGCTGAGGATTTAAATTCTGAAGCTCCCAAACATGAATTACTTTTCTAACAACACTGCTCGTCTTGGAGGAAAGAAAAATCCCTTTCTGACGGAATTATTCTTCAGTGCCCAGACGACTGCTCTTTGGTTTGCAGCTAGAAAATTCTCCTGAGACTAATGTGACATTTTGTACTGTCAGGCGAAAAAATGCCCCCAAAAGGCTGGTTTAACAACAGCTTCTTGACTTTTTTACTCTGCACCAATTAAAAAAGAATTAGAATACTGGAGAGAAAAATCTTAGCAATTCAAAAGGCCATCCTAGGCCTTTCTGTTTCTTAGCAACATGCTGAGCAACAGACACAAGTATTCAGCCATACCAGTGCAAGTTTGTATTGGGCACTGAATTTTGTGATGATAACTTTCGCCATTGTAATATTTTGCAATGATGTTTCTAGAATGCTATTAAAATCTAGGCATTTTACAGACTTGTAAAGTTTGCATTCGCCATCCAATCCAGGAAAAATAAGAAGGCAGCTGCAGCTTATGTCCCCATTCACTGACCGGAATGAGAGTAAAACAACAGAGAACAGGATTTAAGATCTGATCCTAAGAACTCTTTACTGTTCTTACAATGCTTACTACCAACAGTTTTGTCAATGATATTAAGAGTTAGAAAGTATGTAGTGTCTGCAGGTTCAAGCCCTTAAATGCTACCAAGATAGACACTACAGAAATAACAAACACTCAGACGCCTATCAAAACAAACAAACAGAGGCTGAACTGCACTGAACTGCACCAAGCACTGAACAGGTATGATTGCAATACAACCCCTTGTGTACTCATCAACTTCATCCTCTCTCATCAGTCATTTCAATGCTGCACTGGGCCAAACCCAGAATTCATATACTTATTATACGAATAGATAAAGGAAACACAATAATGAGAAGTGAACAAATGAAGCAAATTTATTGCACACTCAAGTGGCCCACAGTGAACAGCTTTTTTTTTTTTTTTTTAATTTGGACTTCATGAGAAAACCAAATTGTTCAGCAGCTGATAAATCTGACTCGTTCCCCTGCCATAAAATTCACAGTCATCACAGAATCCTTCCCCAGTCGAAATCTCTGTTGCAATTCAGTGGTCGCGGTGGTGATTTGTGGGTGTCAGTGGAAACCAAACACACACACACACACACACACACACAGCAGTTCTCAATCCATCCACAATTACTAGATCACCAAACTAGTTTGCCATACCAAATAAATAAATATTAATAAATAAATCATTTCTGGCTTTCTCCATCTCCCCACTTCCTCCTAACAAAAAGAGCATTGGAAGGACATAAAACCTCATGTTTCATCCCTTGAAACAATGCCTGTAGACTGAGGATTAAGGTGATGCCTTCATGGGCAGATTAACCCACATCTGCCTACTGCAGGGTTTCTTGCATCTTTCTCTGTTAGAGCACGATACTGGACTAGATTAGGGTGACCAGACAGCAAGTGTGAAAAATCAGGATGGGGGTAGAGGGTAATAGGAGCCTATATAAGAAAAAGACCCAAAAATCGGGACTGTCCCTATAAAATCGGGACATCTGGTCACCCTAGACTAGATGGACCATGGGTTTGAGTCAGTCTGGCAGTTCCCACTTCCTGCAGAAACTAAAAGGAAACCCCAAAACAACTGTGTAACATAATACGTCATAATACAAAGCGGAATCTAAAGGCGTTCTACTGTAAATAGGAACTTACTGATCTTTAGTAGTAACATGAACATGTAAGGCTATTATATTTTTGTCTACTTTAGAGCCTGATCCTGCAAGCTGCTGAATGCCCAGAGTTTCCAGGAATGAGAATTGAGGGTGCAGCCACTGACACACAAGCTGTCCCACTGAGTTCAAACAGAAATGGAAACCACACAACCACCTTTCAAGAATACAGCCTAACGTCAGATATCAGGCTCAAATAAATCACCTATACTGGGAGTGGAGCACGTTATTTTATTCCCATAATGTTCTATGCAAAGTGATGATGTCAACTAATAATGAATAATGGGCCAGATCATGCCAACAGTTTTTAAGATGAATGTTCTATGACTTCAGTGGGGAATTCTGCTTACAAAACTGCTGGCATGATGCGGCCTCAAAAATGATATTGTAACAAGATGAAGCAACAGCGTCCCATGGAAAAGAGCTAACCCTGGACCAAGCTTTTTTTTTAACCCGATGTCCAACAACTGGCTATATTTTTAAAAGGTAGATGGCAACAATACTGTGTGTCTAGAGACCTGGTTTTATTTTATTTGTTGGTGAAGACCACTTTTTAATTTTTTTTAAAGGCACTGCCCTCTACCACTTAAACTGCTATAGGTAAAAATTCAGTTTTTAAAAATGAGCTGAAAATAATCTGTATTTTACAAGGTTGCTGGTAAGCACAGAAAGATGAGGGAAAGCAATTTATTCAATAAAAGCCAAATTCTTCTGGTAAATCCTATATCATAGGCTGAGATTAATATTCAACAGTCAGGTGAACAATCATTATATGCGCCAATACCCAAATGTCAATGCAAAATGTCATTATCTCATTGCAAATGGTATATGCTGTAAAACAGATGAACGACAAGCACTCATGCAAAGCATCAGAGCTACAATATATACCGTATGTCAGCAACTCCAAAGGTTGGAGCTCAACACTTCAGTCAGTTCCGTCTCTGCAGCCTTCTGGCTCTTTCATAAATATATGTCTATTGATGCACGTCACCATGATGGTTTTCTCACTCTGCTAGGATTACATGGGGTTACCCCAGTAGTAGGCAAACAGCCAGCCAAGAAGCAATGCAATAGTAGGGTACTATAACTAAGCAACTGTTGAATGGATTTGCTGGTGCATGCTGGATAAATTAATACTGAATACCAGTGAGACATGCAGCCTGCTTGTATAATTAAGTGTCTCTTAAGAGACCAGAGATCAACTGTAGTACGAGTCAATAGACGGCTCTTTGACAGCTTTAGATGATCAGCTACGGTCAGTTTTTAAATGGACTCTTCTGTGACTCACACACTCTATTAGTCCCTGCGAGGGCAGATTTCAGTTTCCCCCAAAATGACTGAAATTATAAATTTTGTCACCACTCCCGCGATCACTGCACCTGAACCAATAAGCTTGTACAGGGGCAGCATGTGAAAGAACATGGACATGTCAAATGATTCATTTTCTTTCAGAAATTTGTCTCTCTTTCTCTCTCATTTTAGAACAAGCTTGAAAAAACAGAATCTCAGTAAGTTCCTGCTTACTTGAATAGAGATTAATAAATTACTCTGCTTGAAAAATGACCATATGTTTCAGACATCAAGCTTCTGCTCTGAAGTTTCTTTAAAATCTGTTTTCACACTTAAAGCATAAAACCAACTGTTATTCAATTTTTCATGGCAGCACCTCTTACACGCTGAGCAAGTACATTAAACCATCAAGTATAAGCACTAATAGCATAGCAATTCCTCACCAAAGGAGGGGAGGACATGAAGGGGAGGCCTAATTAAGGCTACAAATTAGTCATGGAGGTCGCAAAAGTCACAGAATCTGTGACTTCCAGTGACATCCGTGACTTCAACCTCAGGAGCTGCAAGGTACCCCGCCGTCTCTGGTGGCCCAGGGAGATCCTGGCTGCCACAGGCAGTGGGGGTACCCAGCAGCTCCCGGCCGCCGCAGGTGGCGGGGAACCCCTGAGCTCCTGGCTGAAGCGGGTGGTGGGGGCCCCCAGAGCAGCTGGCAGCAGGGGCACCCCACAGTTCCCAACCCCATGGGCAGCGGGGGCACCCTCAGCTCCCGGCTGCTGTGGGGGAAATCCCCGAGCTCCTCGACACTGCAGGCCCCCAGAGCTGCGGACAGCAGGGGGCACCCCAGAGCTCCTGGCCCCCACAGGCGGCTGGGGACCCCCAGAGCTGCAGGCATACCCTATGGCCCCAGCTGCTGCAAGCAGTGGGGGTCCCCGCAGCTCCCAGTCATGGGATATGGAGGACCCGAGAGCTCCAACACCCAACCCGTGGTGGGGACACCTGGAGCTCCTAGCCACTGCCCAGCTGCCACGTTGCAGGTGGTGTGCGGCGCCATAGATCCCCATATTGTCACAGATATTTTCAGTAAAAGTCACGGACGGGTCACAGCTTCCATTAATTTCTCTTTATTTCCCATGGCCTGTCCGTGACAAATAAAAATATCGGTGACAAAATCTTAGCCTTAGGCATAATTAAGCAACATACCCCCAACAACCTAGTCCAGCAAATTATATTCAAAATTAGGGCTGTCAAGTGATTAAAAACATTAATTGCGATGAATCGCACTGTTAAACAATAATAGAATACCATTTATTTAAATATTTTGGATGTTTTCTACATTTTCAAATATATTAATTTCAATTACAACACAGAACACAATGTGTACAGTGCTCACTTCATATTTTTTATTACAAATATTTATGCAATAAAAAAACAAAAGAAATAGTATTTTTCAATTCACCTCATACAAGTACTGTAGTGCAATCTCTTTATCATGAAAGTTGAACTTACAAATTTAGAATTATGTACAAAAAAATAACTGCATTCCAAAATAAAACCATGTAAAACTTTTAGTGCCTAGAAGTCCACTCAGTCCTACTTCTTGTTCAGCCAATCGCTCAGACGAACAAGTTTGTTTACATTTGCAGGAAATAATGCTGCCCACTTCTTGTTTACAATGTCACCTGAAAGGGAGAACAGGCATTCACATGGCACTGTTGTAGCCAGTGTCGCAAGATATTTACATGCCAGATGCTCTAATGATTCATATGTGCCGTCATGCTTCAACCACCATTCTAGAGGACATGTGTCCATGCTGATGACGGGTTCTGCTCGATAAGAATCCAAAGCCGTGCAGACCGACCCATGTTCATTTTCATCATCTGAGTCAGATACCACCAGAAGAAGGTTGATTTTCTTTTTTGGTGGTTCAGGTTCTGTAGTTTCCACATCGGACTGTTGCTCTTTTAAGACTTCTGAAAGCATGCTCCGTACCTCATCCCTCTCAGATTTTGGACAGCACTTCAGATTCTTAAACCTTGGGTCGAGTGCTGTATCTATCTTTAGAAATCTCACATTGGTACCTTTTTTGTGTTTTGTCAAATTAGAAGTGAAAATGTTCTTAAAACAACATGTGCTGGGTCATCATCTGAGACTGCTATAATGTGAAATATATGGCAGAATGCAGGTAAAACAGAGCAGGAGTCATTATTCTCCACCAAAGAGTTCAGTCACAAATTTAATTAACACATTATTTTTTAATAAGCATCATCAGCATGGAAGCATGTCCTCTGGAATGGTGGCTGAAGCTTGAAGTGGTATATGAATGTTTAGCAGAGCTGGCACGTAAATACCTTGCAATGCCGGCTACAAAAGTGCCATACGAACATCTGTTCTCACTTTCAGGTGACATTGTAAATAAGAAGCCAGCAGCAATATACACAAACATGTTTGTCTTAGTGATTGGCTGAACAAGAAGTAGGACTGAGTGGACTTGTAGGCTCTACAGTTTTACATTGCTTTGTTTTTGAGTGCAGTTATATAACAAAAAAATCTATATTTGTAAGTTGCACTTGCACGATAAAGAGCTTGCATTACGGTATTGTATGAGGTGAACTGAAAAATACTATTTCTTTTATTTATCATTTTTACAATGCAAACATTTGTAATAAAAATAATATAAAATGAGCACTGTACACTCTGTATTCTGTGTCATAATTGAAATCAATATATTTGAAAATGTAGAAAAACATCCAAAAATATTTAATACATTTCAGTTGGTATTCTATTTTTAACAGTGCTATTAAAATTGCGATTAATTGCAATTGATATTTTTGTTTAGTTAATCGCGTGAATTAACTGCGATTAATTGACAGCCCTATTCAAAGTTATATAGTGTCTGTGTATCAAATGCACATAAACATTTCAGCTGAAAATCCTTACCCAGTAGCAAAATGCAGTAGCTCATTCTTTCCTCTACCATCGCACAGTACAGGAAAAAGAAAAAAAAGACCTTTTCTTAATTTCTTTCCAGTCCCAGCATTTCTAGTTATATGTGCCACTTGAAACCATTTCTCCCTGGCGTGGACTCTGTTCAAATACTTGTACAGCACTGAGTCATAGTTTGTAAAGCTGTACATCTCTTGATTGATTAAACAAAAAAATCCCTTTATGGTTAAATCTGTTCTACTCAGCAGCCAACAGATAACACACCTGGCTCGATTTCCCTTGATTAGCACGATTTGCATACTCTTCAGAAAGTGCTAATCAGTTTTAGCTCAAATAGATTGAAATGCCACAGAAATTAGAACATGAAGAAAAATGTTACTCAAACATGACATTGGATAAAAAAATAAATCTATTGTGAAAATCTGAACTGGAGAATCCCTAGTAACAACAAAATATTAATGACATTATAAGGAGAGCAACTAATAATAACTGTGTGTATTTCTACCAGCATTAATGGATACATAATATCTCTGGATCATAGATCAGTATTGTTATCCCTATAAACAAGTAGCAAAACAAAGTGGTTAAGGCCCTATTTTCAGAAGTGCCTGTAACTGTAGATGTGTCAGTATTGATTTGACACACCTGGGGCCTGATTTTCAGAGGGTGCTTAGCACCCCGAACTCCAAGTGAAGTCAACTGGAGGTCTGGGTACCTTTAAAAATCAGATCCTAGATATTTCAATGTGCACACCCAAAACTGAAGCATCTAAAATTAATGGAGACTGGGCACTTGAAAATGTTGGCCTAAATGTTCTGTCCAAGGTCACTCAGGAAGTCTGTGGGCTACAGAACTCAGATCCCCAGAATACCAGTCATCAGATTAACTATGCTACCATCATTCCTGCATGCAGTCCATCCCTTGGAATCCAATCCAATATTTCATCACTCAGAATGTGATGGAAAGGATGGCTACTTATTTTAGCTTTATAGCAACCTGATTTTTTCAAACATATCCTATGCACAAGATAACACAAGGTTTTAATGATCTGTAAAGTTTGAAGGGTCTTTGTTATTCTATTGAGCTCATAAGAAACGAAAAAAGGTCACACAAGAGCGTTAAATATCTTAAAGGACCCATTTTCAAATTAACTTCAATTCAAACTAATTAATGGATTTACTTGAAAATTCTCTGAAATTTCATTCTGTATTTAAAAAGAAAGTGCTGCAAGAGACTATTCATGTTTAGAACAGGTCAGAAATTTTTCAATTAAACTTTTTTTTTTTGTTGGAAAATGTTTGTTAAAACTGAACATTTCTGAGGGAAAAGGTCAGTTTAAATGAATTTTCTCACTTTTTAAAAAAAAGTTTCAAAATTGTCAAACCATCTCATTTCAATATTTTAAATGATAAATTAAAATTTTAATTTTTTTAATTAAAAATATGTAAATAAAAATGGTTGGAATCTAAAAGAAATTTTCCAGTTCACAATTTTTATTTCAGTTTTTGACTGTTTTTCTCAATTTGGAAGAGGAACAAAGAGACTGAAATTCCTTCATGTGCAAAACTCAACTCAACCTTGGCTGAGGAGCAGTGACTGTCACATGGATTATAAATGTAATATTTTATTATAGCTAAATAGATTACATAGATATTTCTGTCTCATGTTCTAAATCTTTCCCCTTGCAGTTTAAAATTCTTTTCAAACACATTTAAATTCACAGTTTTCATTACATTTGTATTCTTATTTAGCTTTGAAAGTAAAGCTGCATAAAAAAATAAACCTTAAAAAAAAAAAAATTAGTGAAGGGTTTTGGCACCTCCGTGCCAGCTTTAAAGCAGTGCTATGAAAGTGAATGCCATTGCAGCAAATACAGATCTCCTATTTGACAGGATGAAATACTGAGGAAGAACCCAGATTTTCCTTTTCAAAAGCTTTGTAACTCCTGACAATGCCTTAGTAGCCAACTTATCCTGGTAAGACTTTCATCCTCTGTTCCTGAAAATCAAGGAAAGTGTGGGCCCCTTACTGAATGAGGGAGGCAACCTAGTGACCGAGGATGTGGAAAAAGCTAAGGTACTCAATGATTTTTTTGCCTCTGTCTTCACGCACAAGGTCAGCTCCCAGATTGCTGCACTGGGCAGTACAGCATGGGGAGAAGGTGACCAGCCCTCTGTAGAGAAAGAAGTGGTTTGGGACTATTTAAAAAAACTGGACGTGCACAAGTCCATGGGGCCGGATGCGCTGCATCCGAGGGTGCTAAAGGAGTTGGCGGGTGAGATTGCAGAGCCATTAGCCATTATTTTTGAAAACTCATGGCGATCGGGGGAGGTCCCAGATGACTGGAAAAAGGCTAATGTAGTGCCCATCTTTAAAAAAGGGAAGAAGGAGGATCCGGGGAACTACAGGCCAGTCAGCCTCACCTCAGTCCCTGGAAAAATCATGGAGCAGGTCCTCAAGGAATCAATTATGAAACATTTAGAGGAGAGGAAAGTGATCAGGAACAGTCAGCATGGATTCACGAAGGGGAAGTCGTGCCTGACTAACCTAATTGCCTTCTATGATGAGATAACTGGCTCTGTGGATGAGGGGAAAGCAGTGGATGTGTTATTTCTTGACTTTAGCAAAGCTTTTGATACGGTCTCCCACAGTATTCTTGCCACCAAGTTAAAGAAGTATGGGCTGGATGAATGGACTGTAAGGTGGATAGAAAGCTGGCTAGATCGTCGGGCTCAACGGGTAGTGATCAATGGCTCCATGTCTAGTTGGCAGCCGGTTTCAAGCGGAGTGCCCCAAGGGTCGGTCCTGGGGCCGGTTTTGTTTAATATCTTTATTAATGATCTGGAGGATGGTGTGGACTGCACTCTCAGCAAGTTTGCAGATGACTCTAAACTAGGAGGCGTGGTAGATACACTAGAGGGTAGGGATCGGATACAGAGGGACCTAGACAAATTAGAGGATTGGGCCGAAAAAAACCTGATGAGGTTCAACAAGGACAAGTGCAGAGTCCTGCACTTAGGACGGAAGAATCCCATGCACTGCTACAGACTAGGGACCGAATGGCTAGGTAGCAGTTCTGCAGAAAAGAACCTAGGGGTTACAGTGGATGAGAAGCTGGATATGAGTCAACAGTGTGCTCTTGTTGCCAAGAAGGCTAACGGCATTTTGGGCTGGATAAGTAGGGGCATTGCCAGCAGATCGAGGAACGTGATCGTTCCCCTTTATTCGACATTGGTGAGGCCTCATCTGGAATACTGTGTCCAGTTTTGGGCCCCACACTACAAGAAGGATGTGGAAAAATTGGAAAGAATCCAGCGGAGGGCAACAAAAATGATTAGGGGTCTGGAGCACACGACTTATGAGGAGAGGCTGAGGGAACTGGGATTGTTTAGTCTCCAGAAGAGAAGAATGAGGGGGGATTTGATAGCAGCCTTCAACTACCTGAAGGGGGGTTCCAAAGAGGATGGAGCTCGGCTGTTCTCAGTGGTGGCAGATGACAGAACAAGGAGCAATGGTCTCAAGTTGCAGTGGGGGAGGTCCAGGTTGGATATCAGGAAAAACTATTTCACTAGGAGGGTGGTGAAACACTGGAATGCGTTACCTAGGGAGGTGGTGGAGTCTCCTTCCTTGGAGGTTTTTAAGGCCCGGCTTGACAAAGCCCTGGCTGGGATGATTTAGCTGGGAATTGGTCCTGCTTTGAGCAGGGGGTTGGACTAGATGACCTCTTGAGGTCCCTTCCCACTCTGATATTCTATGATTCTATGATTCCTACCATGTCTACCTTAGAGATGAAGGACGGTCCACTTGTTAGAGCACTCACCCGGGGCTTGGGCGCTGAACCCCGGGTTCTGCCACAGACCTCATGTGTGATCTTAGGTAAGCCATTTAGTCTCTCTGTATCTCAGTTCCCCATCTGTAAAATGGGGACAATAGCTCCTCCCTACCTCACTGGGCTGTTGTGAGGATAAATACAGTAACTGCTCACTTAAAGTCGTCCCGGTTAACGTTGTTACGTTGCTGATCAATTAGGGAACATGCACATTTAAAGCTGCCCAATGCTCCCTTCTAAGGTCGTTTGGCAGCCGCCTGCTTTGTCCACTGCTTGCAGGAAGAGCAGCCCATTGCAGCTAGCTGGTGGGGGCTTGGAATCAGGATGGACTGGCAGTCCCCCTAGCAGCTCCCTGCTCCCCTAAGTTCCCTGTGCTGCAGCTGCCCAGCAGTCTTGCACTTGCTAGCATTCAGCTGTCCCTCCCCCCACTGCCATGTGCTGCTCCTGCCCTCTGCCTTGGAGCTGCTCCCTTAGTCTCCTGCTTGCTGTACGGGGGGAGGTGGGGGACTAATGTCAGGGTATCACATTAGTCCTCCCCCCTGCTCATGCACCCCGTTTACCCTATTTCCATAGAGCAGGGAGGTCACATGATGGAGGGAGCTTCCAGGCAGTAGCTGCATCTCAGCGAGCTGATCTAATTAACTTAAGCCTGAGGTCAGCTACTTAAAGGGGAAATGCTCATCTTCCTCTTTCTCTCTCTCTCTCATACACAGGGTGTGTGTTTCTGTCTGCTATGCTCTCTCCCCTTCCTCCATACCTGCTGCCTTGTAGAGTGAGGCCACATTAACAAAAATGTGTTAACCCTTGAAGGCTTAGCCGATTGCTAGTTCATCATTTAGCAGTAAGGCATTCCCTGGGAAATATCCCACCCTCTGACTTCACCACCTCAACCAAGCTTCACAATCATCATTGCTGTGTGCCAGTATTAAATAGTTTGTTGAAAACTTATACTGCGTGTGTATATACCGGTATATATATATATGTGTGTGTGTGTGTTTGTGTGTGTATATACACACACACACAGTATAAGTTTTGTGTATATACACACACACACAGTATAAGTTTTCAACAAACTATTTAGTGTGTGTGTGTGTACATATATACATACACACACACACACACACACAGAGTACATTATATATATATATAGTCTTTTGTCTGGTGAAAAAAATTTCCCTGGAACCTAACCACCTCATTTACATTAAATCTTATGGGGAAATTGGATTAGCTTAGCATCGTTTTGCTTAAAGTCACATTTTTCAGGAACATAACTACAACATTAAGTGAGGAGTTACTGTACAATAATGATGTACTGTTCAAACACTACAATAGTGGAGGCCAGGTAAGTACATAGTACAGAACTCCATGTAACTTATAATCACTCACTTCCTTTTCACATTTCTCCTGAAAACGGGGTGCATTCAATTGGGCATATCACCACTGGCACCACCACAAAAATACTAATTTACCTGATTTTCTTTGGTTTCTCCTCCATCTGACTACATTACTATATTCTAAAAGAGACACTGACAACATAAAACCACACTTTTCAGAGACAATTGCTTGTCAACAGGTGTTACAAGTAGAACCTAAGATTATTGTACTTGAAAGAGAACAGAAAAAATAGTTTGTCTCTATTTGTTCAGTTTATTTATGGTGTGTATTTGAAACCACTATGTGTAGAATTAGCTTCAATGGCTGGAAGAAACTAGTCAGTCATTTTCTTTTTTCTTCGTAGGAATCTTTCACACAACGTCAAAAAGAAAAGAAAAAGATCGGAAAACCATAAAAACTGGCAAGGGGACACTAGACAGGTGTAGTATCTGAAACTACTATGAAAGTGATACCACCAACTTGCTAGTTCAACAGTAATGATTTAGAAGTAGTTGCACATATTGCACCTGCCTCAAAATCCTTCTACCATTTTGGGGGATTTTACAATCTTTTTTTTTTTTAAAAGGTTCTCTCCCCCATTTCTGCGTGAAAGACCCTCATACAATCATGAGTCATAAACTAACTGACTGGTTACACAGGGAAAACAATTACATTGACTATACACAAAATACTATCAGATGCACTCCAGGTGAAATTCACTCCTGTGTAGAGGCCCAGTACAAGACCTTGAGATTTAAGGGTTTCACCCAAAGTCAATAAACTAAAGAGAGAGAGAAATATTTCCTCTCTTTGCTTTTTCAGTTATTAGTAATCTTAGGCATTATGTGTACCAAGAGTAGGTAAAACACTGTGATATTTAAGTTGACGGTGTTCCTTTAGCTCATACTTTTCAAACTGAATTTCCAAGCTGCCAGAGTCCTTTTAAGGAAAATGTATGCCGAATATTCCAGATTTACATGCAACCAGTCACATACCACATGGGCAATGCTGCTAATAATCTGTAAATGAAGGGAAAGTGTTTTTTTAGATTTCAAAATTCAGCCAGATAATACATTCATCAATTACATTTTTTGTGTGATATATCCCCAATATGGATATGATTAAATGATAATATGACCCTTGGTTAACAGCTCCAGGAAAATCTGCTCTGATGCCCTTGGTTTTGCTGAAAGTAACAGCCTTTGTCTTATTACGAACCTTATTGTCGAGTGTAAACTTAACTATTTATTCCCTGGAGCATGTCACAGTTTTATATTCTACTACTCATTAACTAGCAACATCTCAGTCTAAACCTGACAGTATTCATCTGACCCAGAGAAACCCCATCCCTCTTTTGTCTAGTAAGCAAGGCCAGGATTATGAATTTCAATCGTTTGCAAAGACACTATCAGGTCCTTCGTGCATACTGTCACCTTGCCACCCCTTTCTTGCAAAACCAGCATAAGGACACGTGTGATCGGTGGGGAGAAGCAGCTGCACATGAAGCAAAACCAGATTCAAGAGCTGCTTTACCCAGTCCCAGAAAATGCCATCATGTCAGAAACTTTCCCCTGTAAATTAATATAATTTGGTGGTAGTGAGGAGTTTGCTGGCAAAACAAAGACAACAAATGTAACAAACAAGCATGCAAAATGGAAGGGTTACAACAGAACACTGGAATTCTATAGCTATTAACTAAATAAGTTTTTCAACAGGGAGCCGAAAGACAAATGCAGTTTAAAAACAACCCAGCAACATGACAGGAACACAATGGATGGAATTCTGAACTGGAGGAGGAAGAGAGGGCAAGGAGGAGTCTTTTCCATTCCTAATCAGGCAGGAGCAGAGAAGGCTATGGGCCAATCATTGCTTTAAGCGCTAACTGGGGTCCTGGCCCTTATCCTTCCTCGCACACTGGTGCTAGCAGCAGGGACTATGGAGGAAGCTCACCATTCTCATCCTTCAGAATGGGTTACCCTCCAACCCCTGAACTATTCTGCCTTGCAAATACAACATGGCTCAGACTCACTCTGCTTAGTGGCTACTACAAGTGCCACACACTAAGGCCACGACTTTGCCCTTACTGTAGACGTGCATGAGTCTTCTATTCAAGGTACGGGCGGTAGCCGTGTTAGTCTGTATCCACACAAACAAGGAGGAGTCCGGTGGCACCTTAAAGATTTATTTGGGCATAAGCTTTTGTGAGTAAAAAAACCTCACTTCTTCAGATGCTATTCAAGGTTGCCATTTTACACCAAACACAAACAGCAACAAGCTGCAACTCGCTCAGTTTAAACACAATTATGCTGCATATATAGATGAGTTCTGGAAGCTAAGAAGCATCAATAGTAAATTCCGGGCATAATGAACATTTCCTGTAGTAGAGAGAGGGAGAGAATATACCAGTCATCACAAAACCCTGGAGAGCAGTTTCAGGAATGCCCCAAGAGCAAGGAGGTCGAATTTCATGGCTAGGACGGCTGTTGGGCCTTTCTGATTACCAGAAGGGTGGCTATATTGTGAGCCAACAGGGTAGAGGGAATCTTGGGGTAGAATCACACAATAGGCTGTATGCCAGGAAGCTCAGGGAAGCAGGTGGTGACTTATAGGTTGATTAAGAGGCTATGAATACTCTAGCTGGGCTGAGTCTTTGGATGGCACTCACCAGCTGAGAGGCAGAGAGTTTCAAATCTTCTTAAAGAAGCTCTCAATCTTTTTTATATCAAGAGGTGACGTGGACACCTGTGGGGTGGTGATTTGAACACTGCAAGCAGACCAGTCCCGCTAATAGAACAGGAGTACTTGTGGCACCTTAGAGACTCTAGTTCTTTTTGCAGATACAGACTAACACAGCTGCTACTCTGAGTCCTGCTAATGTTTGACCACATGCCTACCTTGGATTAAAGCATTTCCTGCCCTTCTTTAACTCCTTTTCTTCCATGATAGTCAAGAGGGAAATTGGCACGTGCACTACAAAGGCTGCTGTTTGGCTATCATGATTATTCTCGCCAGAGGCCAAGTAAATAATACTGGGGAGCAAAGAGCTGAAAGGAAGTCAGAGGTGGTACATATGGCATCAAAAAATAAGTTGGCTGCTATGGCCCATTAATTGGTTGAACAAGGTGCAAGCCATGAGCTACAAACTCATGGAACACAAAGAGCAAGAAATTAATGAGAACAAGGTTTTCTCACAAAGTGTTCATCCTCCTCTTCCTCAACGTACTACATACAAACACCAAAGCTGATATGTGCTGCCCATTTTTAGAAGGATTTCCTGTCTGATTAAAGCCATTTGTGCAAGCTTATCACCATCGCTGATCATTAGCTTGAATAACCGAATGAATATTTTCCCCTCCCTGAATAGATCACACCAGGATAAATTGAAATAAGTTAACTTTACCAGTTTCAGCTTTTTCCTCATCTCATTTGGGCGGGTGTCTGCTGGGAAAACAGCACCAAAGGAGAACCCAAGTGCTGTGCATCCAGCGACTTTTATTCCTCTAAGCTTCGTACAGTGGTAAAAAATAACTACTTCACTATTTCCAGAGTGGGTTACTTCCCCTAATTAGTGAGTCAGCTCTGCTTATAAAGATTACAAGAAGACATTAAGCTATGTTGTAGAAGGGAGTATTTATACAGGTCAGTAGGGGTTTTCCTAAACATTTTGATTACAACTTTAACTGCACTAACACACATGCAAAAACCCATCATTAAATTTAAACAGCCTGATGATATGAGGTACAAGGCTATGGGAACTGCAAATGGATTGCTGTAATCTGCCATACTGTCACTTACTCCTGCTCCTCAACAGCATAATTGACTAATAGGATAATAAGGTGGCATTTTACAAATCTGAAAGCTATACTCCATTGTTTTAAATGCCCTTGAGGAGAAAATGCTGCAAGTCAAGATGACAAAGTGGGCCTGATCTCAATCATCTTCCTTGATTCAAAGTTTTGAAATGCTTCAAGACTCATCTGGACTAATGGATTACTCTGTGTACAATGGAACAGCATCATAATCTGTTCTACATGGTGACAAATGTACCAGTATTTAACTTTTAATAGCACTCACACTCTCCCTCCCCCCTTTCCCCCCCACAGAGCTAATAACCACAGGCAGTGAACAGCCAGGCTATGAGGTCTTGGCAAGATGACCTTCTAAATCAGAACTCACCAAGGACAAACATTGACCTCACTTGTCATGCAACAGGGCTCTGCTTCGTATAGGGTTGTTTTCATTTTGACCCTTAGAGGACAATACACCCAGAAAGGCCTTCCTTACTGTGATGTACAGTAGAACCTCAGAGTTATAAACTGATCAGTCAACCACACCTCATTTGGAACCAGAATTACACAATCCGGCAGCAGCAGAGACCAAAAAAAGACACCCCCAAGTATAGTACGGTACTGTGTTAAAATGTAGACTATTAAAAAAATAAAGGGAAAGCAGCATTTTGCTTCTGCATTGTAAAGTTTCAAAGCTGTATTAAGTCAATGTTCAGTTGTAAACTTTTCAAAGAACCACCATAAGTTGTTGTTCAGTGTTACAAACCACTCCACTCCCGAGCTGTTTGTAACTATGGAGGTTCTAAATAAGAGCTTCCTGGAATGCAGCTAGCCTCTCTCCCAATTATAGTAATATTTGCAAGCAAACAATCCCTGAATTGTGGTCCTGGTGGGCTAGGACCTATTAAATTGATTACTTGGACAAAATAAATATTTAATGTTCAGATTGATGGATTCACAAATTCCAAGGCAAGAAGTGATGATTGTGATCAGTTAATCTGATCTCCTGTATAATACTAATATAATAATAGAACTTCCTGGAATTGATTCCTATTCTATGCACTTGATGGAAAAAATCCTGCGGCAGTGACTCTCAGAGCCCAGGTCAACTGACTAGCGCACATGGGGCCTGCACTACAGGGCTAAAAATAGCAGCACAGATGTTCCCACATGGGCTGGAGCCCAGGCTCTGAGACCCAGCAAAGGGGGAGAGCTCAGAGCCCAGGCTCCAGACTGAGCAGTAACATCTACACTGCTATTTTTATCTCTGTAGCATGAGCCAGAGTCTGTTGACCCAGGCCTGAGACTCACTATCATGGGTTGTGTGGTTTTTGTGTGTGTGTGTATTTATTTGTTTATTTTGCAGTGTAGACATACCCACAGAGCAAAAGGGCTGGCATCCTCTCTCACCTTCCCCAGACTACAAAAAAAGTGGACCCACTGCAGGACCTCCATGGTAGCATTCTCTGAAATGCTTCCAGTTCCACGCGCAGGGCCAGTTAGACAGGCAGAACTGCAGGGTCTCAATGTGTGGATGAGACGATGCGTAGGGAGGAGGGGGTTAGATTTATTAGAATTGAGGAAACCTTTGGGAGAGGGGGAGCCTATACTGGAAGGATGGGCTCCACCTAAACCAAAATGGAACCAGATTGCTGGCACTTAAAATCAAAAAGGTCGTAGAGCAGTTTTTAAACTAAGGGCTGGGGGAAAGCCAACAGGTGCAGAGGAGCACGTGATTCGGACATCCCTTAGGGGAGGATCTATAAATGGAGATTCCCTATGTCCTAATAAGGAGGAGAGGTTCAAAGATGATAAAATACAGGTAGGATCTGATGAGAAACAGTCAAATGAAAAAAAGTCCCATTCAATTAAATCATGTAATGGTAGGCAGCTAAAAAGTGACAAGTTTTTAAAGTGCTTACATACAAATGCTAGAAGTCTAAATAATAAGATGGGTGAACTAGAGTGCCTCGTATTAAATGAGGATATTGATATAACAGGCATCACAGAAACTTGGTGGAATGAGGATAATCAATGGGATACAATAATACCAGGGTACAAAATGTATCGGAAGGACAGAACAGGTCGTGCTGGTGGGGGGGGAGGGGGGGGGGCACTATATGTGAAAGAAAGCATAGAATCAAATGAAGTAAAAATCTTAAATGAACCAAACTGTACCATACAATGTCTACGGATAGTAATTCCATACTCTAATAAAAGATTATAGCAATAGGGATATATTACCGATCACCTGACCAGGATGGCGATAGTGATTATGAAATGCTCACGGAGATTAGAGAGGCTATTAAAATAAAAAACTCAATAATAATGGGGGATTTCAACTATCCCCATATCGACTGGGTATATATCACCTCAGGAAAGGATGCAGAGATTAAGTTTCTTGATAACTTATATGACTGCTTTTTGGAGCAGCAAGTCCTGGAACCCACAAGAGGAGAGGCATTTCTTGATTTAGTCCTAAGTGGAGCACAGGATCAGGTCCAAGAGGTGAATATAGCTGGACCACTTGGTAATAGTGAGCATAATATAATTAAATTTAACATCCCTGTAGCAGGGGAAACTCCACAGAGGCCCAACACTGAAGCATTTAATTTCAGGAAGGAGAACTACACAAAAATGAGGAGGTTACTTAAACAGAAATTAAAAGGTACAGCACCAAAAGTAAAACCCCTGCAAGCTGCATGGAAACTTTTTAAAGACGCCATAATAGAGGCTCAACTTAAATGTATACCCCAAATTAAAAAAATATAGTAAGAGAACCAAAAAAGAGCCACTGTGGCTAAACAACAAAGTAAAAGAAGCAGTCAGAGGCAAAAAGGCTTCCTTTAAAAAGTGGAAGTTAAATCCTAATGAGGAAAATAGAAAGGAGCATAAACTGTGGCAAATGAAGTATAAAAATATAATTAGGAAAGCCTAAAAGGAATGTGAAGAACAGCTAGCCAGAGACTCAAAAAGTAATAGCAAAAAATTTTTTAAGTACATCAGAAACAGGAAGCCTGCTAAACAACCAGCAGGGCCACTGGACGATCAAGATGCTAAAAGAGCACTCAAGAACGATATGGCGACTGCAGAGAAACTAAATGAATTCTTTGCATCTGTCAGGGTTCCCTCCCCACTCTGAACTCTGGAGTACAGATGTGGAGACCCGCATGAAAGACCCCCTAAGCTTATATTCTACCAGCTTAGGTTAAAAACTTCCCCAAGTCACAAATTCCTTTCCTTCTCCATGGATGTTATTGCTGCCCCCACCAAGTGATTTACACAAAAAATTCAGGAAAGGGTCACTTGGAGTCCTCATTCCCCCAAAATATCCTCCCAAGCCCCTTCACCCCCTTTCTTGGGGAGGCTTGAGAATAATCTACCAACCAATTGGTTAACAATGTGAGCACAGACCAAACCCTTTGGTTTTTAGGACACTGAAAATAAATCAGGTTTTTAAAAGAAGAATTTTATTATAAAGAAAAAAGCAAAAGAATCACACCTGCAAAATCAGGATAGAAAGTAACTTTACAGGGTAATAAAAAGATTTAAAACACAGAGGACTCCCCGCTGGCCTCAGCTTCACAGTTACAAAAACAGGAATAAAACTGCCTCTTAGAATAGGGAAAATTCACAAGCTAAAACAAAAGATAATCTAACGCATTTCCTTGCTTTACTTACAATTTTTGTAATCTTAGATGAATCATTTCAGGTATGTTTACAGGAGACGTTGTCCCTGCCTGGTCTCTCTCTCCATCGGGAGAGGGAACAACAAAGAGAGCACAAACAACACCTCCCCCCCCCCCCCCCCCGATTTGAAAGTATCTTCTTTCCTTATTTGTCCTTTTGGTCAGGTGCCAACCAGGTTTGAGCTTCTTAAGCCCCTACAGGTAAAGATTCAGTACAGCTGCCCAGGAGGAATTTTGTGCTACCCTTATCTATATGTTTATGATAGCATCGATCTTCACGGTAGAGGATGTGAGGGAGATTCCCAAACCGGAGCCATTCTTTTTAGGTGACAAATCTGAGGAACTCAATCCCAGATTGAGGTATCAGAGAAGATTTTGGAACAAATTGAAAACTAAACAGTAATAAGTCACCAGGACCAGATGATATTCACCAAGAGTTCTGAAGGAACTCAAATGTGAAATTGCAAGACTACTAACTGTCATCTGTAACCTATCATTTAAATCAGCTTCTGTACCAAATAACAGGAGGATAGCTTAAGTGATGCCAATTTTAAAAAAAGGCTCCCGAGGAGATCCTGGCAATTACACGCCGGTAAGCCTGACTTCAGTACTGGTCAAACTGGTTGAAACTATAGAAAGGAACAAAATTGTCAGACACACAGATGAACACAATTTGTCGGGGAAGAGTCAACATGGTTTTTATAAAGGGAAATTCATGCCTCACCCATCTACTAGGATTCTTTGAGGGGGTCAACAAGCATGTGGACAAGGGGCTTACAGTGTACTTAGATTTTCAGAAAGCCTTTGACAAAGTCCCTCCCAAAAGCTCTTAAGCAAAGTAAGCTGTCAACCTTGGAAAAGGTTCAGAAAAGGGTAACAAAAATGATTAGGGGTCTGGATTGGCTGCCATATGCGGAGAGATTAATAAAACTGGGACTTTTTGGCTTGGAAAAGAGACGACTGAGGGGGGATATGATAGAGGTCTATAAAATCATGACTGGCGTGGAGAAAGTAAATAAGGAAGTGTTATTTAATCCTTCACATAACACAAGAACTAGGGGCCACCAAATGAAATTAATAGGCAGCAGGTTTAAAACAAACAAAAGGAATTATTTTTTCACACAATATACAGTCAACCTGTGGAACTCCTTGCCAGAGGATGTTCTGAAGGCCAAGAATATAACATGGTTCAAAAAAGATCTAGATAAATTCATGGAGGATATGTCCATCAATGGCTATTAGCCAGAATGGGCAGGGATGGTGTCCCTAGCCTCTGTTTGCCAGAAGCTGGGAATGGGTGACAGAGGATGGATCATTTGATGATTACCTGTTCTGTTCATTCCCTCTGGGGCACCTGGCATTGGCCACTGGATACTGGGCTAGACCGACCTTTGGTCTGACCCAGTTTGGCACTCTTATGTTCTTATGTATTCACATAAGGCCCAGGGGAGATCAGAGGAATAATAGGTGCAAATCACAGCAGAATATCAAAGAGTCCATAGTGAATGCCTTTCCAAGCGCATGGCTCCTCAGGTAACAGTCAACCCCCATCTTCTGGGAGCCCCATGTGAAATCAACTAGCAGAGACTAAACCCTACAGCATACACTTTTTTTTCCATTAGGGAAATTGCCTTCTATCCTTACTACTAAAGGATTTTAACTTATCACACTTTACTATTACTAAAATTAAAGCCTTAATAGGCAGAGAGAGAAATCTGGCCCAAAGGAAAGGTCTCAACTTACAACCAAATCCTCAGAGTCAAAACAGCAGGGCCAGATGAACTGATGTGGCGCTTGACCATGCAGCTATGAGAAATCAGCCCCTCGCAGTTGTGAGGTTTTTCATATCCTTTGAGTATTCCTAAGTGCAAATGGAATTCAAACGGTGAGAAAGAAATAAGCAGGCCCACCTCTGGAGGAGGCATCAGTTCAGCACTTTTATACTCAAACATGTTGCTGAACTCAGTGTTGTAGGGAATGCAGAAATCAGAACTTGTCCTTAATTTCCCACTGGTTCCCTTCCCATTGGTCTGGCCTGCATGTGAGACAATCTCTCTATTGCTTTCCTTCCCTCCCCTCCCCTCCACTCTCTCCCTTCACAATCAGCAACTCACTTTTGATCCTCCTTATCGGGAATAAACACCAACTGGCAAGGCCACTGGGCTGCAATTTCCTCACAGGACCCTGTCAGAGCTATATGCCACTTCTTCTGTACAAGGTCATTGCTTCCTTCTCTCAGTTCTGCCCCCAGATCAACAATGGTTTTACTGTCCTTTGCCTAAAGGAAAACCACTACGGAAAACTCACTGTTACTTTCTATGTCCCCCCCCCCACCTTTTTTTTTTTAAATCCCAGAGAATGCTGGCAATGTCAGGAATCAATCACAACTCACTTAATCCCCCATTTCCTCCCACCCGATAGTTCTCAGCAACCACTGGCCACTTTTTCCAGGAGGGAATGCACATCCCCTGGCTGCTCTCAAAGCTACTGACAGTGTCACTTCTTGTTAGAGAGAATTCAGCTGCTTCAAGTGCTTGCGTTTTAAGTGAATTAGAAAGAACACATTTTACATGGTGTAACCGCCCAGACAAGGAGTGTCCTGCTTAACTGTGGCATCTCGTTTACATCAGGGAGAGAGAGAGATGCAGGCACTGAAGTTTTTTGTGGTTTGACACAGGCACATGGCAATGGCTGGGTAAAAGGCACTGTGTGTAAAGCACAGCGGATTCACATGTATAAATCCAGTCAAACACAGACTAGACTCACTAACAAACAATACTGGATGAGATGATCTAACCCAGAGTTTGAAGTTACAGAGATATTCTCTTTTTGGTTTTTACATAGCCCCCAGCACTGTGGCGTCCAGAGAGTATAATCCTGTCTCCCCTGTACTCAACCTGAAGAAAGTAAAGCAAGAGATCCAGAAACAACTAGGTATTACAGAATCAACAGCTATGTCTACACAACACACCACTTTTGGTGGCAAGTAGGGTACGTGTAGTTACACACCCCAGTGAAAAGCAAACTGTGTCCACACTGCAGTGCATCACTACATGTGTCTTTCCCTGCAGAGGGGAGCTGCTGGACCTTGTCCTTGCTGCCAGAGCCTTTCACTGCGGCAGGGGAAGTGCTCCAGCAGAAGGGAGCTGCCAGGCTCTTTCCTGCGACAAGGAAAGGCTCCAGTAGCAAGGACTCTACACTGCTTAAAACAGCAGTGTAGACAGGGAGGCACAGCTTGGGAGAGCCGAGAGCCCTCCAGGTATGTCTTTACTTACCTAAGCCATGATTCACCATCTACACTGGTATGGGGGGGGGTGGGCGCTACATGTACGCTATATGCCGCTGAAAGAAGCCTGCGGTGTAAGAGCACTCAAGAGGGAATTGCTCTGGCAGTTCCTGTGGCTAAAATTGGGATTAGTAACCACTGAAGTCTTTTTCTAAAAAATTAGTCCCATGATTTAAGAAAAAAGGATTAACACCTAATTTGATCCAAATCCTTTAACACACTCATACAACAGAACTGGAAGGGACTGCTGTTTATTCTGTCTATTTACAGCAGGGCATGTTAAAGTAATTAAAGGTTCTCAAAAAATAAAATGCTTCTGAACTGTATGCTTTTAACTCCATTTGAGTCTGCAGTGTCAGCAAGTAAAACTGTATCTTTGACTCAATGTTATAAGAAAGTTTTAGCCTGGATAATAACTTTTCTTTAATAATGCAAATTGCAGAAAATAATTATAACATTTGCATGCTTCGTCAACAAAGAGGGGCATTTCAAAGTCTCAGGGAATAGCCTAGGCAATAAGAAATGTTCTTGTTCTCATGTGTCAAAATCGCTTTGCTTTTTCCTCTTTGCTCCTGACCAAAGGTTTCATGCTGGAAATGCTAATCACATTCTCATTTACTGGAGCTCACCCTCTTGTTCTTATTGTAGCTGCCATTTGGTTGGATTACAGGCTATCACTACAATATTCACTACAGTACATAAACACATGGGTCATACAACGACATACACACACATCCCATTCTACCTCTGCATGAGCCATTCCAGAAGCCAGAAGTTTGGGGTAATGGTAGGAGCTGAAATCTACTAAACATGCAATAAACTTTAAGAAAACTGGCACCCAGCTGGTCTGTTAAAGGCAACAGTGCATGAAGCTAAATAAGTAGAATCCCACAGTTCTCACTCTGCTGCCAAATTCTTGGCTTCACACATTAACAAGCAGTCACCCACATTAAAAATTGTGCTTTCCACAAGATTTTGAATTGAGCTCAGAGAAAGTCAGGAAAATGGAAGCCAAAATGTCTGTTGTGTGAAGCATAGTTCTTATCCAGGGTTCTGTATGGCTATTAATGAAACTAAAAAAAAAAAAAAAAAAAAAACAACTAACAGATTTTAAATGAGAAGGTGAAGTCATACAAACAGTAATGGGCAGGGGGTGTCCACAAGTATGATATTTGTGAAGTTCAAAAGGGTCTCAGGAAAATGATGAAAATTGGCACAAACCACAGAAGATGTTAAAATACCTTGTAATTAGCATGAATATGAAGAGCACAGGTTGCAGGATGGAGGTAGATAAGCAAAGGCCTTGAGAGAGAGAGAGATTTAAAAAGAATCAGTTACTCCATATTCTAAAGAGCTTCTAATATTTTATGCATGCATAGAGGATCTAATGCACAAATCCAAGACTATCAATGTATCCTGAAAAAACTCCCCTGGGAAGAGTGGATTAGGATGGCCTGTTGGTTGCAAAAAATGGCACTGAAGCTAGACAGACTCTTGAAAGGTCCTTATGAGGCTGTAAAATGGGAGCCTGCAAAACCAAAAGCCCACCAACAATTTGCAATTCCTCAAAAGCAGCTTTCAGGTAGAAAAAGGGAACCCACCTTATATTATGATTTTCCTTTTTTTTTCAGGCAACTAATCACCTATGGGTTTCACATCACGCTCTTAAACAGCATAGAGGCTCTTAGAAATTTTCCCTTTTGTTCAGATTAATGTGGACCTGGAGGCCAGAATGTATCAATGATGAATGTGTGTGTCTATACTGAAGAACATTTACGTTGGGGATCAGTATTGACGAACAGTAACACTGGATTTTCTCATGTTTTTATTTTTGCAAAGCTTTCTCCCCACCCCGTTTTCCACCATATTTTTAATGTTGTAGATTATAAAACTTCCGGAAAACTGTATTAGAAACATCTGAAGTTTCATTGAGAAGCTGGAGAGAAGTTACCAGAAGACAGGAGCAAAGATTCCAGTGCTTCCAATTCTATCATGCTGTGATTTATTTACAATAGATAGCTCCTACATTAGCTGCTAAACTTGGAATGTGTTACAGAAGGGGGGAAATGAATGAATAGCACTTTCCAGAGCTAGGATAATGATACCAATCAGCTCAGAAGATAGTAAGGGGAAACAGTGTCTAAGACAAGTCCTGATTTGTTTTGTTATAGAAGCAAAAATGTGCTCTCTTACTGTTTTTTCTAATCTACACAAAAACTTTGTGATAGATAATAGATCCTTCAGTGCTATCTTAAAATGCATTTTGAATAAGTGGTCACTTGCCTTTATGTGGATCTATTTGAATATATTTATGCTGATGTAATATGCACGCTCCTACTGTAGGGGGAAGGTTGCATTCAGGGGAAGCACTTATCAAGATTGAATTTACATTCTCTTAGACTATCAAAAAGTGCTTTTATACAGACAATCATACAAGCTGCATTCACATTTAGAAACTCTGGAAAATGCATTTTTAGAAAGGGATTTTGCTCTGGCTGAAACTGGTAAAGATGCAGAATCTACAGTGAGCTTGACTTATTGTTTTTAATAAAGAGATGTGCTAAAAAGCTTTGGGATGAAAAATCATATATTTTTTTAAAACATTATCAAAATGAAGCCAGGGTTGAACCTATATCATAGGTGAAATCCTGGCCCCCATTTAAGTCACTGGCAAAAAGCTATGAGTCAGTGTGGCCAGCATTTCATGCCATGTCTGTAAATTTAATTCACAATCATACTGCTCCTTCCTATGCCAAGCGCTATTTATTCTTATCCTTCAAAACAAGAAATTATCCCACTCTACACTATATTACACACACACACACACACACACACACACACACACACACACACACACAGAGGCCCTGAAGTATGAGCTTCCTGAATCACAATCTATATATGTATACACATGCACACACATGAAAGTACTTAAGCACACACTACAAGGTCTTTGTATGTATGTATTTGTGTACACCCCCCCCCTCTCTATATATATGCATGTGTGCGACACTGGACACAATAAATTAAGATGAGTGAATTTTAATAAATTATTGCAAGTGCATCAAAGCAGGTCATCCACTGAGTGAAAGCAAAATGATAGCTCGTAATATTCACTGGACAAGAGAGGTTCCCTTACACGCCATCTTTCAAAGGACCCGATGGGTTTCCAAAATTTTAAAAACAAGGGTTCCTATGCAGCTTATGTACAACTACTACCCACTTTTCTATTAATACAAGAGGGAGAGGGGGAAATCAATAAACCTCAAAAGCCAGCTATGCTAGCTCAAGAAGTCACTTGTAGTCACATATCCAATGAAGACTTATAAATCATCAGTTCTATGCTTTTTAATGCAGTAAAAGAACAATTCTGATTTTGTCTGTCTGTTTATAGTTTTGAGATAAAAGGTTATGTTAGGAGATGGGGAATGCTATACATGTAACTCTGTGCACATCTACCAGGGAACATGCTCTGAAGATCTCAGAATCAGCCATTGCATTTTACAGACAACACTAGCAAAGCCATTTGCCAAAAAGACTGTCACAACTCTTATGCTTGACTGCAAAAATAGAGGTGGATAAATTGGTCTGTTTTCTGAAATACCTGCCGTTCCTCTAATCGCTGAGTTACAACCTATGTTGAAGTCTTTTGGCTATCCTGTGGAAATAAGTCTGGTGTATTTAGTACAGTGGACAGGTATCTCTCTACACCACAAAGCTACAATCACCTGGCACCCTTGCTGGAAGTCTGAACAAGTGAACTCAAGGACTAAATATGGATGGAGACTGAAATACCCTCTGGACATAAAATCGTGGCTCAACTGAATTCAATGAGAGTTTTGCCATTTACTTTAATGGAGCCAGGATTTCACCCTCTTTGTCATTTAGGAGGAGGTCCTTCCAGGTCAATGTTGAAGCAAGGCTGGGGAAGTTTGCATTGCTACTGCTGAAGCTGTACCTGTTCTGTTTAAATAGAGGACTTCATCTCTAGGCAACGGTAACTCACATTTTTGTTTTGAAAACCAAAAAACTGAAAGGCTTATCCATCATCTATAAAACTGAGTACAGTCTGATTCATTTTAGCTTGATTTCCATTTCATTAACATTCAAAAACAAGTCTTGAATGTATCAGATGGACAACTTACAGAGGCTTTTTATTGCATCTGCAATAGTCCAGCAGGCCCAAAACCAATGTCATTTTAAGTAGCTAAGAAATAATATGCTTTAAACGTTTTAGCATAATACTTATTGGATTCAGCGCACTCTGCTTTCAGTGGATCAAACTCTTGCTCTCCTTTACAATCATGAAAATGTGGAGTAACACCACTGAAAGAAAAGGAGCTAGTTGAAAGTAACCGAGATCAGAGTTTGGTTCAATTTACACTTTTCTCCTGGCTCCCTTAAAAATGGAAGTGATAAAAACAGCACAATAAGATGGTTTCTTGCATCACCAAAGATGTGTTTATATTTTTCCCTTCTGAATTAATGAGTTCACTTAAGAAATTCTCCAACCCATTGGACACTACGAAAAACTGAGCGTAGGAAGCCAGTGCCAAAGACAACAATGCTAGTTCTTTTGGCATATATTAGAATATATATTTATATTAGAAAAAATCAGACAAGTCAGACTGACAGACTTGAAGCAGCAGGGTTTAGTCTCCAATGACTCTTACTGGGACTAGACTTGATTTACGTCGATTAATGTTCCATTTGGTCTTTTTTCCCAGGCAGAGATTGTGAGTATTAAGTATTTTCAAGACAATTAAAAAAAAAAAAACCATCCAACCAGAGGCGACATGGGAGATGGGGGGAGGAGAGGCACGTTGGGTCATGACCCCCCTTCCCAGCCCCCTCCCTTGTGATTTCTGCCAGGGTTTATATATTTTATTTATTTATTTGTGGGGAGTAGGTTCAAAATACTTGTTCCCACCCCGCTATCAACAGCTGTGCGTTGCCTCTGCTTCCAACCATCCTTATAAATCTTTCCCTCTTGAAAATTATTAATACAAATCTGCTTGACATTTTTTCTCCCTGGCTATAAACAGGGACTGAATTCTAGTTCATATTTGCTGTACTGTAACTTATTGGCGGGGTGGGGGTGGGGGGTTACAAAGTACATTAAAGCAATTAAAAAGGAAACAATAGTGCTATACAGAACCTTACTAAGGTACAAGCTGAAATCTATTGTCTCTCGATGCTCTTGGAGCTTGAGCTGAACGCGTTACAGACAGGAGTATCAATATCGGAGCCATTTCTAGGGCTATCCATCCACATTATTATATCAGCTGTTAGATGGGATGTCTATGAACAGAGCTAGTAATTCGCTCATCAACACTTGTACAGCTATCTTGATTAGCAGCAAAGAAGGTATATCAGATCAACGACGCTGCGATGCTGGTGGCAGCTATTTATTACATCTCCTCGCTGAACCAGTGCCAGGGCAGTGGTATTCTTTGCAATGAAGAAGATAGCATCTGCTTTTTTCATGGTGGCCTGCTATCTCAAAACACTAACCCAGACCTCTTCCCTCCCCTCACCTCCCAGTCCCCCGAAGAGACTACTCTCTACAAAAATCAAGGCTGATGGTCTCAGTGCTACGACTATCCTGCTATGCACCAAATGAAACCTTTGTCGCTGCCCAAGGAAATTCAAGAAGCACCGAAGTAAGCAATACGAACATGTTTATCTAATGTGCACACTCGGGAACGTGACCTAAAAATGGCTTCTGCAGGATAATTCTATGTCCTTCCACCCCTTTTACATAGACAGATCGCTTTTATCATTATGCCCATTGAGAGTCAGTTCAGAAACATATACAATTGTGCTTGGTGCAAAATTCTAGCTGCTGTGCATTTTTTCTTAATGGTTCTAAAATTGGCAACACACCAGGCTTTCCCAAGATGTAGTGTGTAATAAAAATATTTTGCACTCGCATATAAACATCTAAGAATCTCAACACTCTTTTCAATCATTAGTTATACCTTCAACACCCCTGTGAGGTAAGCATTATCCATATTAATACACTCACATTATATATAAAGGACGCTATAGCAGAATAGAGGAATTAAGTGCTTTTGCCCAATGTCTAGACTGAGTGTGGCGCTCAGAACAAAACCTAGATTTTAGATCCATGTTTTAACCACAAGACCATCCTTCCTCTTCTATTCTAGAAATAATAACCGATTTACAGATGGGTAACAAAGTTGAATGGTTAAGTGACTTGTCCAAGGGTACACAACAACTTAGTAGCAGGGCGAAGAATAGAACCTAGGAATCCAGTCCCTTTTGCTCCAATTTAATAACTAGATCGCACTCTCCGGGGAGTACCACAAGCACATCCATGACTGCCAAGTGGCTGTTCCCCCAAAGTCACTGCAAAGTACTTCCCAGACATAGGGGTTTCGCAGAAAACAACAACAAACCCCAAAAAACAAGAAAACCTCCCCCATATTTTAAATAATTTACAATAAAAGAAAACCCCCTGTAACGTGCAGTGACTAGTGCAAAGGAGCAGCACTGGCAAACAGGAATAAACAACATTAAACATTAATGTTGAAACACCTAATCCCTACTGGATGTAAAAAATATATACAGTTCAGAAAAAACTGTTAGAAAATCCCTTGGTGAATGGTGTCCCCTCATGCATCTCATTTGTAGCCCTTCAAAAAAAATGTATAAAATATTAACCATTTCTTTATGAATAAATGTTGCTCAGAAAGATGGAAACAGTGAATGACCGAAGGTTAATTTTTTATTAATTAAAGAACAAAGCATTCTGACTTATTCCTCATTTGGATACCTTCAAGCAGTTTGGGCCTGGCTCATCAGATCTCTGAGAGAAGTTTCCAGCTAACAGTCACTTTGTAATAACGAGTGGGAGCAGAGGGCTTGTGTTCACTAAAAGCTTAACTAACAGCGATGAAGGAGTTTGGTGAAGGCTGATTTCACAGAAGAGAGAGATTGGATAAGCCCCTCCCACTCTACAGCCTTTTCAGTTTTTTTATGAGGCTGCTGCAACTTGAGACTGCAACACCAACAAAACTTAGCCACTACATTTTAGCCAAAAAAATGAAGACGGCTCTACGATGGAAAATAAAATAAAATAAAAAGGGGTGTATATGTATGAAAATAGTGCTCGGATCTTTCAACAAATAAATCAAAGAGAGAGAGAGACTATGAGAAACATTGGGCATCGCAGATTCATCTATTTTAATATAATTCTATTGAGTCTTCATCACCCTATCCTCAGGAAGCATTAGTATTTTAGACCAGGGGTTCTCAACCTGAGGTATGAATGGGTTTCAAGGGGTACCCTTCTTAATGGCTTGATGGGGGTGGGCATGTGCCACATATAGGGATTGGGGGGGGGGGGGGAAGGGCGGTCCCAAAAAAAATGTCTGGGATCACACAGGGTCACAGTATGGGAAAAGGTCGAGAGCCACTTTTCCAGGCTGATCAAAAATCCTGTGAAGCGCAGTAACTTAAGATACACACACATGAACAGGAGGAGAAGGGCTTGGGGTCCTTGACCGTGTACTGAATTGAAGCCACATTACTAGGCCCATGGAGGTGCGACCAGGCAGCTCCCATTGGCCACAGTTCCCGGCCAATCAGAGCTGTGGAGGCGGTGCTTGGGGCAAGGGCAGCGTGTGGAGCTTCCTGGCTGCCCTTATGTGTAGGAGCTGGAGAGGGGGGACATGCCGTTGCTTCCAGGAGCCGTGTGGAGCTACAGCATGTGCAGAGCGGGGCAAGCCCCTGACCCCACTCCCTGGCTGGAGTGTCGGAGTGAGACAAGTCCTGGACCCTGCTCCCCAGCCGGAGCTCGAGGGCCGGATTAAAATGTCTGAAGGGCCAGATGCAGTTCGCAGGCCATAGTCTGGCCACCCCTGGCGTAGACAGTGTCTGGTATTACACTTGAGATAAACCTCCTTGTTCTTGTCAAAGGCAATGCCATATCAATGACAGTGTACTCCAGCTTTAACTCTTCCCCTTAGAAACAGATATCAAACACCAGCACAGGACTAACCCTGGCATAAATTGTACATAATTAGATTCAGCCAGATTCAAGTTTCCTTCTGACAATATGAATGGCTGACAATAAACATTTTACTTAAGCGTCTGCCAGTATATCCAGTTACAAACCCTTATTTGCACAGTTTGTAAAATTTTCCTCTAGATTTCTATACACCTTAGCCCAGATCAACAGTAAAAAAAAGTCTGTTGAACATCTGTATTTCAATTAAACTTATTGGAGCACTTAAAGAGACATTTACTGATTTCAAATGCTCTTTTGTAGTTCCAAAACTCAGAGAGAACTTAGAATTTTAAAATGACATTTTTTCAAATAATTTAAATACATAGCACGGACTAAGGGTTTTTGCTTGCAAATAATAAAAATGATTAAAAAATAGAATGAATCATTAATTGGAGTTTGGCTATTGGCTGAGCACAACGCTACTGTCTCAGTTTTTACTAGACATTGGTATATTGATTTTGCTATTGCTCCTTTGCTGTTAATAAACAACAAAAAACATTTTGTACTTCAACTGCTTTGTATGATCTTGTCTGAGGCTCTCAAAGTGTTTTATAAATATTAAAGAATTCAGACTAGTATAGAGGATTTGACTGGGATAGAAGACGGCTGGGTTCTATTTCCAGCTCTGCTACTGTCCTGTTGGGCAACTATGGCCATGTTACTTCGCCTCCGCGCTTCAGTTTCTTCATTTGTAAAATGGGGGTGACAATACCATTCTCCTTTGTAAAGCACTTTGAGATCCACTGATGAAAAGCACTACATGACAGACTAGGCATTATTTATTTATTTGTGAATAGATGGGAAAATTGAAGCAGAGAGAGATTAAGAAACTTGCCCAAGGAAGCATAGTGAGCATGTGGCAGAAGAGTGAGTGAAATCAAATTTCTAAACTCCTAGCTTTAAGGTCAAGATGGTCTGAAGTTCAGTGTCTCAAGCAGACAGTCTGCAGAACCAAATATTTATTTTTTAAAAATGGCCTAAATACAGATTTTTATTCATCAGCTCTTATAATTGTTTCATTATTTTCAGGAAATTAGACCTGGCATTTAAAATTCTCTTAAAACTCATTAACATGCCTTTAATATTCTGTACTGTAGCCTAATGCAAATGCAATATTTATGGGTGTCTGCATTTGCATGTGTGCACAGATATTTGCATGCATAAACTGGCTATTTTGCATGTCTAACTCCTGTTTATTCACAAAGCCTGCTGCTGAGGTCACATTTTTAGAGGCACACTGAAAATCTGACCTTATGCAGTATATTCTGCAGCAGCAGTCTAGGCACAGTGAGGCATTGAGCCTTCAGGTTTAAATATAACTCTCAATTATCCTCTTTTTGTGGAGTTGTGAAGACCCCTAACCATTTGATAACTAGTTTTTGAATATTTTAATAAATTTCTATAACATTTTTTTGTTTACCTACAGCAAGCTTACAGCTTATATGGGAGCCAAAAAATACTCTCTCTTGAAAGAGGCTAATATGAAACCATATTCTGGAATCTACTCAACCATTTCCAGAAAAACTCAGTCTTTTCAGTTCACTGCAAATCCAGATCATAAAGAAAATGGATGAAAAAAAACCAAACTTGTGTTCTTAATTTATTATAAGGCTCAATTAAATAACAGCCCTTTTGATAAACAACTATCAAAAGCTGCCAGGGACATTAAGAAACTGGTTAGTGCACAATTGAGATGAAAAAAGTCTTGTAGTTAAAGATATGAGTTCTATTCCTGGCTCTGCCATGAATTTCCTGTGTGACTTTGGACAGGTTATTTAGCTTTGCTGTGCCTCAGTTCCCCCATTCGTTTCATCACTGGGTCTAGTTGCACTTTTTTAAACACAGTTTAGAATTTCTTAAAAAGAACTTAATCAACTTGGGAGGTTTCATATGTATTTATCCTGCAGGTTAGGAAACTAAAGAGAAAAAAAACAACACCACACCATTATTAAAACCCCTCCAAAAACTATCCATTGTTGCAACACTGTATTTTGTTTCATGCCTGTGAAATGTAAAGAAGAACTGTTTGTTTCCATCCCCAAAGAATTCCCTTTAAAAACTCTACAACTGGTTGCAAAGTCTTTTTCTCCAGACTTCAGAAAGCTGAATTTTGATGACACCACAACCTCCCTTCCCCATTCCCTCAAGAGCCTTGCTGTAAACATACACCTGGTAAACACGCACTGACTTGAGGAACACTGGCTTGAATCCCATGAAGGGCAAATGGAACTTTAAAAAGCAGCTACCCTTATAGTTGAGCACATGTGGTGTTCTCTTAATTTTAACTCAGATCCCTGTTTGTTTGTTTGTTCGTTCAGAGGCTAAAATGAAAACCTATAAATAGGCTTAGCAGACTGATTTTTAAAATAATTTTGACAGATTTTTTTTAAAATTGATTTTGATACATTTAAATTTTCTAAGTTGCAGGAAATTATGGGGGTGTCAGACAAGGGGGGATAGCCAATAATTATTTAACAACAGTAGATGCTAAGATTCACAAAGTTAAAGCTTACTAACAGTTAAGCACACATTGTCAACATGTCAAAATGTACAAAGTAAATATCCTTAAATCAAACTTGAATAAGTTCTCAAGCAGCATTTTTCTTACTTTACCAATCTCTAATTATCAATGGATATATTTTTCATTGGGTTGTGTGTGTATGGTTAAGTCCATGTTTACCAATATTTACCCATAAAAACCTACGCCCTTCCAAGCCTACCTATAACAAACCAAAGCTATTTCATTTTTAAAGAACTCAGATATTAGATATTAACTATCTAACAAACCAATGTTTTTCCAGATGCTGAGAGAGAAGGTATTTCAAGCATTATTTTTATAACGTTATGTTTACTAAGGAGAAATCACACAGGAATATTAGAATCTAGTGTGTATCTGCTTTTTCTGATCCAATATGTGGAGTAAAAACAATACCTCTCTGCCATTAAAGACACCACAAAATACTTTTCCATATCCCGTGGTTCATCTCCACACTGGCTCTCTGTTTGAAGGCGGCATTCGAAGTATTCATAATCAACCATCAATAATCAATAGTTTGACAATCAATAATTGGTAGAAATTTTAATCATGCTTAAATGTTTACTGAGAGGTGTTCTCTCTAGTTCGAATTAGTTTAATGACAACAGACCTTGGGTAAGTCAGCTTTGATTGGATTTATTAATCAAACACTTAGTAAAGACAGCTCATACAAGGAGGCATACATTACCAACAGCTGTGGAAGACCTTCCCTGTAGTTTCTGACAGCTTGCGTCCAGCCTGCCAATAGTCTTACTTCCCTTATGATTTAGGGGCAATTATACCCAATCCCCCCTCACTCTTCTCTTCTGCAGACTAACCAAGCCCAGTTCCCTCAGCCTCTCCTCGTAAGTCATGTGCCCCAGCCCCCTGATCATTTTCGTTGCTCTCCATTGGACTCTCTCCAATTTGTCCACATTCTTTCTGTAGTGGGGGGGCCCAAAACTGGATGCAGCACTCCAAATGTGGCCTTACTAGTGCAGAATAGAGGGGAATAAATCACTTCCCTGGATCGGCCGGCAATGCTGCTATTAATGCAGCCCAACATGCCATTAGCCTTCTTGGCAACAAGGGCACACTGCTGACTCACATCCAGCTTCTCGTCCACTGTAATCCCCAGGTCCTTTTCTGCAGAACTGCTGCTTCGCCAGTTGGTCCCCAGTCTGTAGGGGTGCATGGGATTCTTCCGTCCTAAGTGCAGGACTCTGCACTAGCCCTTGTTGAACCTTGTCGGAGACCATATGAAGAGCTTTGCTAAAGTCAAGATATATCACATCCACTGCTTTCCCCATATCCAGAGAGCCAGTTATTATGCTTTCTTTTGGATAATTTCATCTATTATATATCTTGCAATTAGTGTATGATAAAAATATATCTTACAATAACTTTCAAAATAGTTTAAGGGTTACCGCACAATAAAATTCCATTCTTCATTAGACATCTCTATCTTAACTGCAAAGCATGATGGGAGTCTTGCTCCCAGACAAGCCTTAAAATCCTGCTTGGCCTCTTAAAGGTCATCAAAAGAATAGGAATATCCGACCTGTGGGGCCTTGAGCCTGTGCTTTCAACCCATAGTCGGTCAACTTCCACAAAAAGGCCTTTCAAAACTCATACATTGAATCCCCCCTTTCCTCTAAATGCTTCTTTTTCGTGAAGCTGATAAAGGTGATGACAAAATGAGTTCTAACTGGAATATCTGTAGGCTTGTAGTAAGCCTCACATAAAAGGTTCAGATCAAAATGGCTGGGGTAGGCTTAGAAAGTCTATTTGTGGCCCTCCAGCAAAATGGGAGATATTATATAGCTAGGTCTTCAGAATTGCTCAATTTCAGACGGAGTTGGAGTAGGGTTTTTAGGTAACACCTCCAGCCTACGCTTTCCAAAACTAATTATGTTTTTTCCCTGCTGTGCTCAAAAAAAGAACTGAGGCTAAATGAAAGAAAAAACAGCTCAAATGTTTCATGTACAGTGCAGGTTATTGTCAAAATACCCTATCTTTTCTGCTAGATGCCAGAAAGCATACTCACAGGTTTGGACTTTCAGAGGGAAATGAAGGACAAGCTACTAACATTCCATAATGGACACTGAGAGCTACTAGTCTTTTAGGATATCTCTGACAGGTGAAAAATACACCCTTTATAATCACGTTAGCTTGGTCAAGTAAGTTTAGCATTATTGAAAAACACATCTTTTTGCCTGTCAGGACAAAGCCATAGACTATCTAAGGCTACTTACTCAAGTATTTTGTAGTTATCAGAGGATGTGAACTGGAGTCAGGACTCCTGCATTCTATTCTTAGCTCTGCCATTAACTTGCTGTGTGTGAGCTAAAAGTCAATTTACCTTTTCCCATCTGTACAATGGGTATAGCTACCTACCTACCTCTCACAGGGTTGTTGCGAGGCTTAATTCATTCACGTTTGTGAAGGGCTTAGAAATCCTTGGACAAAAGGATTCATAGAAGAACATGGTATAATTAGTATTACAAGCCAATCTACAAGTAAAAGCAAAAAGGCTCCAAAGCCATTTCACCTACTAGAATCTTCTACCTTCCCCATGGAAATCTCTAACACTGGACTTAATTCCAGAGCCAGAGCTATAATCCAAAGAAGGAGTAGTTATAATTTAGAGAGTTGCAGTCTGGCTTTGTCTAGGTCTGTGAATCCAAAGAGGCTTGTGTGTAAAGCCAAGATAAAGTTGGCATGAAAATAAGGGAACCCTCAGGATGCGCACTCTGACCTGCGCAAAGACCTCTGTAGCTCACAGCCACTGCCTTCCGAGACTTTTCTTTACCCACGGCCTGAAAAACAGGTGTTTGAAGAGGATGGTCCAGTGAGTGGGAAATTTATCACGGGAGGGAAAAAAAATGGGAAGCTTACAGTGTGCTCCCAACCTGCATGCAAAGCTTGAATTGCATTCCTTCTTGCTCTCCTTGCTGCAGTCTGAGGTGTGGTCTACTGGCCATGTAGAAAAAAAGGAAAACACATAAAACAGAGATAAGGCATTCCAGTCAATCAGAGTTTGAGTACATCTTAGAAGTCCACTCTCTGTCTAAACAACAGCCCCCTAGCTTGGATAAGTGAATCGGACACTTAACAAATTAGGTATTGTTAAAAGTATATATATATATATATTGCACTATATTAACTAAATACTAATACTAATTATTATTAATTAACAAAGATTGAAAAATTCCCTCTCTCCTCGTGAGCCAGAAGCCTTCCTGGGTGAGTGCCATCAACTTCTGCAGAATCTGAGCTTCCATCCAAAATAAAAAATCCCAGTCCTTATCGTTGTAAAGAAAACCTGAACTGAACATATCCAATGCAGCACCATCTTCCTGAGTCTACAAACAGCTTCAGTGCCTTCCAACTCAGAGCTTTCCCAACTTACAAGAGAGAAAAGGACAAATGCTAATCAGAACCTGTGTGCAGCAGCGAAACTGACAAGAATCAAGTCAATTTTACTCTCTCAAGCAGCAGCAGAGGAAAGTATTGGAGTTATTCACTGTGGAGAAGGCCTGAAAAATGGATGTTGTGATTGGTGTACTTTATCTTATATGGGTATGACAATATTACAGCTGGAGGTGTATTTTCCAGCTTAGGTAAATGTACACACACTAGCTTTGATTGAGCTAATGTGCTTAAACTAGTAGGTAGCTGCAGCGGCTCAGGCTAGCCCCCTCAATTACAATCCTGTCTGAGATCCTAGGTACATATTCGGGCCTCTAGCCACCATCCAAGTTGCCGTGGCTACACTGAGCTAGCACTCTAAAATAGCAATCACAGCTAGCATGTGTACCTCTATGTGATCTGGAAATTACACCTCTAGCAGTAAGGAAGACGTACCCCATGTAATGAAGTCTCTCAGCCACCACCAGTAGCTAGGAGGGTGGGTAGGTGGATGAGAGAAGAATAACACTTCTTCTCCCGAAGAGGCACTGCAGATTTGTCAAATAATTGTCAGCCTGGCAGAATCATGAGATTGATCCAAAAGATAAAACTAATTCAAAATGTTATTATTTTCTTCTAGTTTCTGAGCTCTTGGAGGTCATGTTTCCAAGCATTTCTCTGCAACCATGAGGGCCAGAATATTTATAGGGAGGGGTTGTTTTGTTTGTTTAATAAAATAAGATCCAAGAGTCTCATGTAATCACAGGCGTCCAGAAGCTGAGGCTTTAAGAAAAACATCCGCTATTACAAAACTCATTTTAAAATCACAAAGGACACTGCATTGGTACTCTTCTTTGAGATCTAATAAGAGAGGGAAAGGTTGAAACGTAAATGGATTCCCTTCCAGAGGCAGCCCTGCCAAAACAAGTCTGTAGCACAGTATTCAGGTAGTGTAGGGAAGCTTGCTCTGAATCAAATGAGCACTTTGGTGCCCACCCCATCAGTAATTACTACCGTGATGAGCAGCAGTTCAAGATCTTTCCATGAAAACAAAAACGTTAAGAGAGAACCAAAAAAATAAAATTTCCTAAAACAAATCTGGACTTGGACACATGGAGGCAGGTAAACCTGAATGGGTTAATCTGGACACACAATCCAACCTGACAACCATCAGCTCCTTCATCAGTCAGGGAACAATATGGCCACAGGGAAGCACTGAAATGGTCACTCGTTTCTAAAGCCAAGCCTAATCATAAGAAAAATTCCTTCCCAGAAGGAAGATATTGAGAATTTATGGAAACTGATGGCACAGCCTGTAATCATGTGAGACATAATGTAATCTGCAAAGCATTAGGCACAGTGTAGCCAAGTACAGCTGTGACACACTGCTATAGCAGACAAGAAATGGGAGAGTGGAGTTACAGCCATATTTTTTTCCTTTCTCAGCTTACTATGCAGCACCTGAAGGAGAGGAAATTGTGTAGGACAATTTATTTATTGGTCAAATAAAGAGGCAGCAAATTGTGTACCTTGTACATTTATTTTTCAGGCCAATATGAGGTTACACAAACATTTTCTGCACATTGTATGCAAAGGGGTTGTGCCACAGAAGAATGGATCATGCCACTGAAGACATTATTTATCACCCTGGACATAGCTGGACTTAGGGCCTGTGTATGTGGCTGTAATGAGGCAGATTGGCTGCCCACATTCAGTGGTCCCCTCACTGAACCCTGATGGGCAGAGCCACGCCACGCTCAACCCTCCCGCTGGAAGTCAGTGGGCGGGACTGGACGTACAAAAGGCGGGATGGAGAACTCAGCTGGGGCCCAACCGCCGGAGGAGCTCGATGTCTCCTGCGAGCTCCCGAGCTGGGAGGCTGCCGCAGACCCCGAGGAAGCTGAGGACTGGCCAGGACTGGGGCCATTTACAGACCCGTACACTGAGGCGCTGCAAGGCCTTCACCGACGACCAGGATGGCCCTCTCCAGAGCCAGGTACACCCGGAGGGGGAGTTGGGAAGTGGCCAGGGGTAGCCGACCCCTGTCTGGCTGCAACCCTGCCAGTGAGTGAGTCAGCATATTGCGGTCAGGATCCCCGCTGACCCAGTGGCAGACCGCTCTGCCACTGCTAGGGCTCTGGGCCAGGCCGCAGTGGAGTGGGTGGGCCTGCGTCCCCCCACCCCTGACCCATGGGTGGCAGCCTCCCCCCTCTCAGGCAAGAGGCCTGAGCTTGTCAGCCCTCCCCCAGAGCTAGGAGGCCTGACTGTTTTGTGGCTTGGCCTGTGTGCAGGCCTGAGTCCACAGACTCTTTGCTGCCCCGCCCTCACCAGGGGCTGGGCTCTGTAACTGTGTTTGTCGTTCGGCCCGGATCACGGACCCGTGCTGACCTTTCCCGCTGCCCCGCTGATTCCCCAAGCCAGGCGATCACCGAGAGACATAGTGAGGCGGACTGGCCACCCACAGACCCCGGGGGGCATTCCCCCCAACGGACTACAGTGGCACCCTGATCTTATTCAAACAAAACCAAAGAGGAACAGGAAAAGCTGGTTGCTGGTTTCAAGCAAGTTTGAAAGCCAACAATAGAGAGAGAGAGAGAGAGAGAGAGAGAGAGTGTGTGTGTGTGTGTGTAAGTAAAGCCATTTCAGGGTAGCTGAATGATCCAACACCTTGACACAGAGAAATATTTATACATAAATTACAGTAACTTTGCCCATGCTAACGAGGCTGTCATCCCCTCCCCCCCCCCCATGTGATTTATTGTGATCTTGTAATGGAAAAGCTTCATTTCCTTGACACCTGGGTGGTAATGGGACCAATAATTCCATCGCTGCAAATGTTTCCTCCTCTCGCCTACTGGAGGTGTTTTAAAATCTAGAGTGCATTTGCAGGTCACAGTAATTCTGATACCAGTCTCCAGAGCCCAGAGAGGCTGCCACACACACATTCATTATCCAAGATGCCTGGCTAAGCCATCGTCTTCCTTTATACATTTAAAGGTAAAGGATGCCTGTCCTTACTTAGCAACAGAGTTTGGGGAAATGACATGAATATATGAGTAACTAAAATAAGGGTGACCCAATTTATAGCTGAAACTGACCATGCAAATTAAAACTTTTAATCAAGGATTATTTCTCTTTTTGGGAGAGGGCAGATGGGTTATTTACATTTTAAAAATCAACAGCCGCCACTCTTCCTAAACCCCCCAAAAATAAAAATCCTATGGGGCTTTCTGGAAATCACAAAAGCTATCATCATCCAAATAATGGCACCTGCATCTATTTAAGCATGAAACAAAATGTGCAGAAGACAACAGGGGAAAGACCGTGAAAAATGAAATTATGGGCCTCTTTCAGACAAAATGACCTCAGCAGCCGGTGGTCCATACCTCTATAATCCTGTGGGCTGTACAGCCATAACAGTGGCCCTGATGAGGGTGGTATTTAAAAACAGGTTGCCAGACACTGAACTTGGACAGTATAATCAGGACATTATACTGCTAAAGATCCCAGTCCTGAAAACTGCTCTGTGCAGGATGAGAAGGGCTTTCCATTAGAAGTAATTTCTTTCATTCTCTACAAATGTCTCAGCATTTCTTTCCATATTTGGTTTCAATCCAAATATGAGTTTTAAAAAAATTGATCCTAGTCATTTCAGGTATTTTTGAGATATGAGAGCATGAAAACAGATACTTTCCTCACTGAGGACTAGTATCATGCCCAGTTCAAAAGTTCATGTCCGGGCAGCATGACTATTTTTTAAACGGGGGTGGGGAGGAGAGGTGAATGTGATCTCAGACACCGGTAACGCTGGTGTGTGGGTGTGTGTGTGTGTTTAAAAGGCCAACCTTAACTTGCATGTACTTTTTTTTTTCCTTCTCCTTTCTCCCCGTTCCTGTCCCCGCCCCCCTTTTTTTGGCAACACAGTTGAATCTGACTTGAGCACAATGTGGTGGAGATCAAACTCCAGAATTCTTATTAACCTTGTCTTGAAACATGGCTCTGTTTGGCTGGCAGCAAAAACTGCATTAGATGCTGTCAGGGTCAAGGGGATGCATCCAGGAGTAGAATGAGAAGGACAAAACCAGAAGTAAACAATGCCTGCTAATGTGCTAAAATTGGCACAATGGCTCTCAATAGAATGAATGAAAGACATTCTACTATGTCAACCACACACACATACACACTTTAAAAAAAAAAAAAAAGATTTTCCCACAAAAATTGCTGATTAGAACTTCACTTAAATCTATATAAAAAATGAATACCCTAACCTGCAATCAACGAGATTTCCCCATTGAAGACAATAATCCATTTTGATATGACTTCAGCTGCACTTGGCAAGAATATGAACATCTCCCTCAAACTTTCATGTGCTGTCCAAACTCGAAGCCTTTAGCAATTACATTCTCCACCCTCTCTGAATCACTCTCTTTTCTTGCAATTCCCCTGGTCTTGCTTTATAACTGAGCAGAGGGAAAGGGAGTAGGGCGAAAGAGGAAAATCCCTCTGTTTGAAGAGCTGTATTAATTTTAATATCTGTGAACTAATGTAAAAGAAATCTGGCAATTTACTTTAAAGCTTTCACTTCCCAGCACTATAACTATGTAACAAGAAACTCCACAGCTAGCCATTAGCAAAGAAAGTATAAAACAAGAGTAATTTTCTTTGGGGATGGGAGAGCTTTGCTCTTGTGCTACTTAGGAAAGAAATCTCTCTACGCTGCTTCTGACCACAAGCTCACCAGGGTATTTCTTGGCTGACAACGCTGCTGCAAAGTGAACTGGAATGATGCTAAATGAGTGGGATTCCCTTTGGTTGCATTGCTAACAGAAGCTAAAAGGAAATTATCTGTTTACACCTTCATGCAACATCCTCTCAAATCATCTGAGCACAAAGGCAATCAGCATTTGCCAGTAATTACTGTGTTGTACGGCTCACAGTGACCTCACATTGGCCTCATGGGTTATATCATGCACTTCAGAGAAAAAATAATTGTCAGTGCAGGCCTAAACAGGTAGAATAGATAGGAGATCTAACCATGCGAGTGCAGTCCTGTCCAACAGGATTGAGAAAGGGGGTAATAGTTCCCAGTGTAAATTTAAGACACACAGAGAAACAAGTCCATGCTGCACAAAGCTGTACAGTATGAGATGACGAATTGATGTTGCAATAAACAATTCAAAGAAGAATTAAGAACTTTTTACAGACTGTGATGGTTGCAGAGTAATAGTCCTATTGTGCTTATTAATCTTTCCCAATACCTGTTATGATAAAAACCCAATGAAAGAGTACTGGCATTGCACTTTGTAACTTACTTATTGACAATGATGAAATGTGTATGTAAATATATTATTATTTAATGTGTATACTGCCGTAGAGCCTAAAGTCCACAGTCAGGTTGGGTACCATTGTGCTAGACATTGTACAAACATATAATACATGAACAATCGTGCCCCAAGAATTTAATGTCTGAAAGGCAAGATGTACCATGTAGATGACACAAATAGGTGGCTAGGTTAGGGGGTGATGTTGTAGTGGAGCCTAACGGACTGGGACTCAGGAGACCTGCATTCTATTCCTTGCCCTGTTGGGTGACCTTGGGCAAATCATTTTACCTCTGTTCTTCAGTTTCCCCATCTGCAAAATGGAGATAATGATACTTACTTGAGCCTTGCAGAAGACAAATGCTGGTGATAAAGATGAGGGGTTGACAGAGGGCACAGACCTCAATGCCAAGTAGAATTTCAATTATGGAAGGTTATCAATTATTATTATTTGCATCATGAAGACTATTAAAGGACCTATCAAGGCCATATCATGCTAGTGGCTGTGCACACATATAACAAGAAACAGTCCTTGCCCCAGAGAACTTGCTATCTGTGACCCTAGTAGTAAGGTTCTCCTCTGGATCATGGCACTACATTGGCAAGGATGTGGAGTTGCTGGCCACCAGAACTATTCTAATACTGACCAAGATGAGAAGCAGATGGTTGTTCAAGCATGGAAGGCAGGAAAGACTAGGAGAGGAGAAAACTTAGGACTACTGGTGTCAGTCCAATGGAGACAGCCCCAGACCATTCTGCAACTGAAGAACATGGTAGGTGGGGAGGTCAACCATGCTTGACTCCTTTTGTGACTGTTAAGCTGTTGAGGAGGAAGGGCAGAAAACAGGTATGTTAAAAATGGGATGAGCACTTCCTTTCTCTTTCTCTGGTATGGAATGGCCCTTACGCTTCTATAAATAGAACACTGATGGACAAAACATTTCCCCCTCACGTCTTTTATGAAATCTGTTGTCTGAAAGAAAGGTGAAAAAATTGAAAAGGGGGGAAGGGGGAGGGAGAAAAACCCTGAGCCTCATGAGTTTTTTGGTCTCTTCCTTTCCCTGCTCCCTAAAATATTTCCTTGGGAGTGGCTGGAATAGTTGTAAATAGAAGTGGGTCAGAACTTACCAGCTATTCAGCATTTGCATCTAAAGAAGTCAGGTGCCCAGGGAACCAAAAAGACCATTTCCCTCATGGACAGGAAGCATTAGCACTTTCTTACACAACTTGGCACGCACGCTACACAAGGTCACACTTGCTTTTTAGATGCCTATCTAGCCTCAAACCCGTCGCACCTCACTTCTTTTTTCATATATTTGTGATAAACTAATTTGTCATTCATGCTTGAATGTCGATCCTGTGAGTCATGTCTAAGCAGGGATGTTAAGACCAGTGTCTGGGGGACTGAACAAAAAAGGTCAGTAATAGCAATAGATGCCGGGGATATTCATAGGGCTGGCATGATTCCGTTTACGGAAGCAATTTGTTTTCAGGTTATCGGTGGTGATGGTGTATGACAGGCTCACAATACATTGCAAGTATAAAAACAGGGAAGAGAGAAAATAAGAAGCTCAGAGAACAGTCAAAAAAAAAAAAATCCACAAGTGAAGAATCAGGAAAAAAAAAAGTGAAAAAACATGAAATATCCTCCTAGAATGGATAACCCGACGGAAGAGAGGCCAGTTCGGGGGGTTCATGCTCCTACAGTCTTTACTCTCATTTCTCCTTAGATTATTAATAATGTCATATAGATTTTTATATAATACTAGATGGACTAGAACAAGCACTTTCCTTACATAGCTTATATTAGAAAAAGGGCCTGGGCAAGAGCCAGTTGGAATCAAAAGTGGAAAATATTTCACAACTTTTTTTTTAAACCAAAAATTGTCCGGTTTGAAATCCACATCTGGATTTTGCAGCTCAGGCTCATCTCCATCTCATATATTTCTGCATATTCCCTTTTCTTTACTTGTATTCCAGGAGAATCACGTGGTCAGTGAAGGTCCCTTTGCAGAAAACCAAATTATTTCCAGTATTCCAGGCAAATTTCAACCCAGGTATTGACATTATGCCTACAGAAAGTTCCCACCATTGTTTCAATTGAACGCTGCACTCAACTTCATTTGTTCTCGTAAGGAATCCATATGGTTGCAAGCTGTTAAACAGCGGATATTTTTTTCTTCCTAGAGGTGGCTGCATTTCAGTAATGGGTAAATAGAGATGCGAAGACTTTGTGTGAGAGACTGCTAAATTACAAGAATTTTAGGATCCTTCAGAAAAATATATGAAATACTAATCATTAAAACTATTTATAGGTCATGTTCTTCCCATTTTTATTGTTCAAAACATCAAATTCATGATATTCAGTTCATTGTAGAAGATTTTATAGATTGCACAACCTTACCAATTATTTGTGGATTTTTCTGAATTCTCCATGAGACTAAAGATGATTGAAAACAATGGCAAAAAAAGGGTCTCTGTTAATGAATGTGCCAAAATCCCAGAACTTAAGTAGTGTCTGGGGCTAAGCACATTATGCTACTTCTTTCATCCATCTCGCAGCACAGAATTGAAGATATTTTTAAGCCATGTGGTTTAGAGTGATACCTGCAATTTATAGTTAACACTATATTTATAAATGTGTATACACTCATGCACACATATTTGTATGGGTAATGTGCGTGAGTGTGCGCGCACACACACACACAAAATGCTCACTCCTGATACCTATACTTATTTATACGTAAATCTCACTATATATACACATTTAGTGGATAAACTTAAAAAGTTCCTTCTGATCCTTGAAATATTACCAGTTCCAGTGATAGTCACCATTTTTAAGTATAGGGAATATCTCCAGAACGTTTATTTTCTCTAGCCCCAGAACAAACTTTCTAAGTGTACTCTCTGTAACACATTCACTGGTGAATACATGTTTACAATTTAGAATACCGGAGTATTTATTTATAAAATATTCCATATATTTGTTTTTAAATGCCTTTGTCTCCATTAATATATACAGCACTGGAACAAACCCATAAATCCTTCCCCTAGATCTTATTTCTACTGCCAGGAACAGACTGTCCATTAAAATGTTATAAACTCAAGACAAATACAATCATAATCTCTTGTGACCTTATGAAAATGACATACCACTACTCCTGGCCTTAGCAGCCCAAAGCTAGCTGCACACACCATAGCCATGTTCATTAGAGTCAAACCCCTAATATCTACTCTAACTAAACTACTGCTGTTGTCTGATCAAAATTAGCATGTGCTTCAGAGAATAACCAACAGAGCCATCTCCCTCAAATTATCTTCCATGAACATGTCGAGCAAAACCTTTAGACATATGAAACCTCTTCACCTAGTGAGAGCATCTCTGGGTTATTCTGTCTACACAGCTCTCGCTCTATGGCTCAGAGCTATTCTCCAGAAACCACATATACAGCTGCTGCCTCAGTTTCTATTAGAACCCTCAGAAAGACTCCACCTCCAGCTATTCTCCCTCAATTGATAAAGTGAAAAAAAAAAAAAAAAAAAAAAAAAAAGAGTTCTGAGAAATACGAAGGCCATTAACGGAGAACCCAGCCAGGCTTCTCAGCCTGTCAGCACTAAGTTATGGTTCTGTACGGTTTTGTTTATTTTATTACAACTAAAAACTAATAAGGGAAATAAATAATGTGGGACTATGAAATGCTACTGCTCATTCATGAGGGTGGAAACTTCATATCCTCTAAGGATAAGCCTGGTTCTCATGAGTTATAACCATGATACAGCCAAGAAAAATATAGTGTCCCACTTCCAAATGCTAAACGTTACCCAGAGAGGGCATGTACAATGGGTTTAGTTTTGATAGGACATTTATCTTCAACAGCCCAGGGAACGAGGTCATAACATATAAATGTAAACAGAGAATAAATGATTGGTAGGAGAATTACAAGGCTGTCAAATACATCTCGGGGTTCAGCTGGCATCATAAAAACTAGAAGAATGAAGCTCAAATGTTTTGTGATGAGACTGGAACCTTGGGGAGTGTTTACAAGTTGGTTCAGTTTCATTGTCTTATTTCTTTTTTAAATAGTCTTTTTATTTGGATCCTACAACAAAAGCTATGTTTAGATTTTAGTGGCTTTGTAAAGGGTTTCCCCAACTCCATCGCCCTCCTTTCTTAGCTACATAGCAATGAATAGCAGCACTTTTAATGCAAACTTTTCACTAAGGACCTAATCCTGCAAATACTTCTGCACATAAATATCTTTACACTGCAGTCCTATGGGTCTATTAACATGTATAGAGTCATGCACAAAGGTAAATATTTTTAGGGTAAAGGCCTAGCAAAAGAATAATCCTCCTGGGGTTAGTCTTCCTAATTTATTTGTATAAAGTAATTTTTAAAAAAATTTCACTTGTCAGAGACATGGTGGCAATGAAAAAAAAATGTTAATCATTTGCTTTATATGTTGTATCTGTTACGTATGACACTGCATAATTTTTTTAAATTATTATATTTATTTATTTTATTCCTGGGAATAGAAAGAGTGAACCACAAAGATAGAGGGAGAACAACTACATACAACAAAGACACCGTTTACACTTTTTCCAGTCATCATCCACAGTGCAACTGCACCCTGAATACCCCTCAAGCTCCTCTAGTCTAAATGGCCTATAAAACCAAGGATTCAGACTTTCCCATGAGATTTAGAAACAGTATGACTTCATTTTGGTAACTATGTGATTTACAGGCAAAATCAGCAATAGAATGCAGGCCTGGGAGGAGGGAAGTCATGCACATGTATTTAAGGTGCATATGCGCACATTGTGGAAACTAGGAGATGGTCTTGCCATCATTAATTTGACAGGTCTCCCCTGGGGAGAGACTGTCCCTCAATCTGCATTTCTAAAGAAGCCTATTACCGCAGTATCTCCTATCACTGGAGTTCCTGTTTAAGCATCTGATTTCCAGTCAGACATGATTGGAAATCCATATGATCAGAGCATCCAAGTCTCTTGACGGGTCTGTCAATGTTTCAAATAATTAAGTCATTAAATCATAGTATCCAAGTTAAAACAATAGCATTACAGAGCCAGGTTGGGGAACATTTCTTAGATGCACTCTGGACCGGGAGAAGGAGAGAACGCAAGGGAGACAAAGGGCAGAGCTTTTGCTTTTATGCCTGTGTTACAACAAAAAGCATACAGGCCCTGCCGAAGAGAGACAACTGAAATAATGAGCGGGGAAGAGAGATGAAGAAGCACACAAGGTTTGTGCTGTTAGCCAAGACCTGCTGATGCTGTACAGACAGACAATGTACAGACAGGTCTTCTGTATCAGACGTGCCCATAATGCTTTCATCTGAACATGATCCTGTCAACTAAGAAATATATTCTGCAGAGACTTCACCGAATGCCAGCTGAAAGGCCTTTGTAAAGGTTGGGATGCAGTCTGAGGGTGGGTGGGGGAATATATCCTGGTTAGGGAACAAACCTTTTCCCAGCTCCTAGAAGGTTTCTTAGAAATAAGGATATTACAAGTAGTAGTAATTCTAGCTGACTCCATGGGAGAGATTCCTATTACAAATCAAAGGCTAACAAAGGGGAGAAAAGATTCTTAACGTACATATTAAATTTAAATACAGACATTTGGAAAAAATTAATCTGCCCCATTTAACCATGGAGCTTTACAAATTGGTGCTTACTGTTTACACAGGAGGCTTATACAGTCAAGTCTCACAATGCAGTGGATATTGTATTTTAGCTTTTAACTCTGTTAGTATCTTTTCTCTGACACAGAGTGGTGGGGTCTGAAGAACACAGTGTAGATTACACTCAGAACAGGTTTCCTAAAATTGTTTCTGGAACAGGGGAACAAACTCTTAAATTGAGACACAGAATAAAATATCTTTATCAGAGAAGGAATAGTCCAGGAGAAGAGGAAGACAAAAAGGTGGCTTTAAGCTACCCCCTGCCCCTTCCATATTCTTGGCTGCTCTAGGGGCCAATGTGGACCACTGAGGAACTCAGAGTAGCCTCCAGTGCAAAGCACTCCAGCCACTCGCCACTTTGCCTCCTCCATGCCCTTTCCGGCCACACAGCACTCCCTTGGCACACATGCACACCAGAGGCTGTGCAGGAGTTTGGTATATGGTCCCCTACAGTTTCCTGTACCACCCTTGTGCTGGGTGAATTTTCAGAGAGCTCTTTTCATCTCCTTCATGCTGCTAAAGGGTCATAAAGTGGCCTTCAGCGGGGTATAGAATCTTACCCAGAATCTCCTGTGCAGACCCACCATACTATATTTGCAATTTTCACAGTACATCCTGAATCCTGAAATTAGGCTAGAGTGACCAGTTACGAATCAAAGTGGATTCTGTCAGCAGTTTGGGATTAAATAAAAGATGTGCTATCTCAAAATGATCAGAAAACCAAACCCCAGTCTTTTCTTTCATACGCCATAACACAGGGTGGAGGAAATGGAAAGTCAGCCAGCAACGCGATTCGTCCTGACATCATTTATTGCCAGTTCTACAAGATAATCAATTAAGCCATTTTTGGCTACTCATAAATGTAATGCAGTAGATAACGTTCTGTACAAAAATAGAAAGTGAGACTCAAACGTCACTTGTCCCCAAGGCAATCCTAACAATTTTTGGCAATCTAATACCAATTGGATTTTAAAACCTTAATTAGCATCTAACAAAATCTGAGATGTCAACACACAAGAAAATATAATGAACATGCCAAAGACCCACACTCCCCCCATACTTTTATTTAAACAAAAAGTTGGCAAACTCTTGTCTAAAATGTCAAGTTTTCCTACCACATATTCCCTTAAAAAAGGCACTTTGGATAGGGCTGTCTGTAATGGCTGTCTCTCTGTAAATTTTGAGACTTGCATAGCTGGAATGTCAACTTGTCAGATGCACAAATCTCCACCATCAGTCAGAGTGATTCATATTTGAATAAATCCCCTATCTGTATATAGGCAGGGAAATATGTGCAAATGAGACATAGCAATGTAAGGGAGATTAAGAATCCAGTACAACATGAGATTAAAGATATTCCTTCTGCCTGGGGTCTGAGGTCAACAGCACTTATTCTTGTTGATTTCTCACTGTGTACATGGGCAAAACTGTGGTTCTTAACTTTATAAGGGTATTTCAAGATTTTTGGTTTACTTTACTTAAAAGAGCTGGCAAAGGGCACCGAGTTTGTGTGTGGGTGCTTTTTGAGGTTTTTGTTTTTTGTTTTTTTTTTTATTGGCATGAGTCCTCAGATTCAAACAACAAAAAAATCAGACACAGCTATTCCAGATTTAACTACTTTCATGGCAGATGGATTATATGGTCCAGAAAGAGAAATCGAAGGGACATCAGAGCGTGCCAGGTATGTCCAGCTGTGTTGGTGAACTAACCGCATTTAAAAGAGAAAAGTGTCAAGTCGGGAGTGCTACGGGAATATTCTAGGCATCGGAAGGCACTTTGGTCGCCATACTAATTCAGTTGCTGGCCTGAATTGAGATTGCCAGCAAGGGTGCCGGTACTGGGTATATTCTGTGCAACATGGGATTCCTCTCCACTCAGAAGTGGCCTGAGCCCATCAAATAGGCAACAGATGGCAACAGCTTTCAGGTCACTATCAAGCCCAACCTAGGACACGTTTGAGTTCAGAAAGTTCTTCTGCTGATCCTTCTAAGCCTGATATATTTTAAACACACAAGATGGCCCACAATAGTGGATTGAAGTGAAGCCCTGAAGTTACTTTGAGAGTTTATTTTTAAAGTTTCCATCTGACACACCCTGTTAGCTAAAGAGAGATCTTCGGAGCCCAACATTCTGATGTGACTGCCTCTCTGAAACAGAGCCAACACTAGGGATTCCAGGGAGACAAGACCAAACATTCAGCCACTGATGCAGCTACTAGTATTAATACCGTTGCCAGCCATTCACGAGACAAAAGCTGCAGCTCATCAGTCCAGATTACTGGATCTGAATATGCAGCAAAACAATCAGGATGTAATTGGTTCAGCAGCATAGAACTCAGCAATGTTAGCACTGATGGGAACCAGTACAAACTCTAAGGTAGACAGAAACAGCTGTCATGGAGGCACTAAAATTAACTCCCCATTAAGGTGAACGTGACTGGGTGTGTATGGTTAAAATCTTTTTAGTGCTATTGTTTCAGTGTCTCTTGCTGCAATCTCAAGCAGACAATCTATGCATACGTTTGCTCTTTATAACCAGAGAGGCTATAAGTTTTACACTTTGCTAGTGAAAAATTAGATTTTGGTCAATACAAAATGTTCCAAGGAAAGATACTAAGGTTTCATGTTCAGCTACTGATTACATGAACCCAGCTACAACTGATTCTAATGAGAACTGTGTGTACATATAATCAATGGCAGAATTGGGCCCTGAAGCTGTGATTTCCATATATTTTCCACAGAGTGGCTTTGCCCTTACACATCTAGTCACTAGTTTTTTTTATTTTCTTTAACTGGTTCCATTGCAAATCCTGGTTACTGGTAACGCTGAGTCTGACAGGTACAAAACCTCAGTAGACAACAGAATAGCATCATGACTACTTCCTGGAACGTATAAGTACTGCATTTGAAAGGAAACAGGAACTTAAAACAGGAGCATCCTGTGCTGAAAGGCTGAGCCATAGTGAACATTTCCCCCCTAAAAAAGAAATGAAAATTATATCCACTCTGTCACTGAACTGTCTGACTATGACCCTGTTTGCTAAAAATACAGGTACAGCCAAACACAGATGCATTTACACCTAACCTAGTTACAAATTATATTATAACCATGATCAGTAGTAATCAGAGATCAATTTACCTGTAGGGACAGGCAGAAATGGCTAATTATATACAAAACCCCATTGTCAATTATTATTTTTCACCTATCACTAACTTTTAGGCCCTATTGTCTATCTTTTAAAGTGTGATAGCATCAACATTTGGAAGCAATTGCTGTAGCATAGTTTCCTGGCTAGTGGTATTTTTCCCCCATCCATGATAGCCTAAACAGTACAAGATATAGGGTAAAATTTTCAAAAATATCTACGTGATTTAGGAACTTAGGTTCCACTGAATTTCAATAAGCCCTGGTCTACACTACAAACTTCTGTCGGTATAATTATGTCGCCCTGGGGTGTGGAAAATTCACACCCCGGAGCGATGCAGTTATCCTGACCGAACTTCCAGTGTAGACAGTGCTTCTCCCATCAACATAGCTACCACCTCTCAGGGAAGTTGTGAACCTATGCCAGCGGGAGAAGCTCTCTTGTCAGCATAGGTAGCATCTTCACTTAGCGCTAAAGAGGCAGACCTGCACCAGTACAGCTGCAGCACTGTAGGTGTAGACAACCCCTAAGCCATAGGCTCTTGAGTACCTAAGTCACTTTTGAAAATTTCACCCCATAATTTATATTTAGTCTACAGAAAAATACAGAATCACAGTCTCAAGAACTAAGCACAGAAATGCCACCCTGGAATCAAATCCCAGTTCTGATACTGACTTTTTAAGAGGCCATGGGCAAGTCACTTAACCTCTCCATCTGTGTAAAGGTGATCACAACACTAGTACACAGAGGTACTGAGAGGATTAGGAATGCAGATAAGTGCAGTCTAAGTGATTGCGATTGAAGCCGTAGCATGGAGAATGCCTAAAAAAAGGATAGGTTTCAGAGTAGCAGCCGTGTTAGTCTGTATCCGCAAAAAGATACACCTTAGGGTGCCACAAGTACTCCTGTTCTTTTTTTTAAAAATGATAGTGAACAGTGTGTAAAATCATCATTTGAAATGGATCTTTGTAATGTAAGCATCCATTTTACCTACCCCTACAAGACTCTCCGAATTCAAAACCTTTATGCTCTGATTTGGCATTTCCACACAAGATTTTTTTTTTTTATGTGATTAACAGCTTTATTAATTTAACAGCTCCTTATTTAAGAGGATTCCACCAGATTACTGTTAGGATCTTGGATAGAAGGCACACAGTGTAATATATACAGGAAGGCAATATAAGCTCATCAGAACTTCACGCAGTACTTAATATAATTGAAGACACACACAATAAAAGTATTCTTCCTAAACTAATAAAACCATTAAAACGTCAGCTTCAACCCAGCTGTATGATGTATAGCGTACGGCTGGCACAGAGTCAATTCAAATGGAATCTTACTGAATCTCCCTGATTTATTAAGTCTGACTGACTTGTTTCCCCACAGTACCCCCTCCTCATTTTTCAATGCTGTCTGTTTGCATACAGTCTCAGAAAGCATATAAATGGGCACGTGGCCAGATATGGTAGCACAAAGCAGACTCTTCTCAAACCATTTCCCCATTAGGCGCGCATAAACAATAATTGTTAAAAAAAATCCTCAAGATTCAACAGACTTTGGGGCATTTTGCTGTATTTGTCTAGATCTTTTTAAAAAACAAAACAAAACAAAACCCCATGTAATGTACAGCTATGTGGGAAAGGAACAGGGTGTGTTAGCAAACAGAGAATTTACCACAAACCAGGGGACAGACTGATTACTCAGCAAGCAGGAAGTCGGTGTCATAATCTGACTAACATTTCTGAAGTCACTCTGTAATGACTGCGATATCCAGAGCCAGAGATTGCTAAGATTGCTCTTAAAGAGGTAATGCTGAAAATATGAACAGCTAGTTTACAAGTTCATGGGAACTATGTGGCTTTTATTACTTGAAATACATTAAATCTGACTCGGATGGCAGCCTCCTTGCCCCCTCTTAAAACATGTATATAGATTCCAGACCCGATTTGGAGGGCATTACACCACCAGGACACAAAACTTAATTGCTTCATGACAAGCAATTGTTCTCCTCTGTAATATTTTTCACACAATGCAATGAACTCATATTTCCTTAGAGAAGAGAGGAGTTAAAGAGGGGCTTTACACATTTTTTTCTACATTGTTAAAGCTAATTTGACTGTAAGGAGACAAACAAGCGCATTCTGGTCCACCCTCCCATCCTGGACATGTTGTCTTTCACTTAACTCTGTACTGAATTCCAGCAGTTCTGGTGAACAGGGCTAGGAGTCCGGAAACCCAGATTCAATTTCCAGCTCTGCCACTAACCTGTTGTGTGAACTTGGCCAAGTTGCTTCACCTCTCTGTGACTCTGTTACTCCTGCTGCCCTTTGTCTTTTCTATTTAGGCTGTAAGCTCTTGGGTGAGGGACTGTCTCTCATGATTTGTTAATACAGCACCAAGCACAATGGCGCCTCTAAGTGTTGCCATCATAGACCTACATTTATTCAGCTATCAACTCTCTCTCTGATTTTCTGAGGACACCAACTATACGAAATTTAGCTGCTACTCCTCTGATAGCAGCCTCACATTTCACTGTAAAACGCCAACGTAAGTTACGTACAAGGTAATGTTTGTCTTCTAACCCAGCCTTGCGTGGCTTGTTCTAATGGACCCATAAGTTTTCTTGTTACCCATTTCACTCTCTCATATGCAATTCCTAAGGTCACTTTGACCAGACAGTGCCTGGCCATGAATCATAGAATCATAGAATATCAGGGTTGGAAGGGACCTCAGCAGGTCATCTAGTCCAACCCCCTGCTCAAAGCAGGACCAATTCCCAACTAAATCATCCCAGCCAGGGCTTTGTCAAGCCGGGCCTTAAAAACCTCCAAGGAAGGAGATTCCACCACCTCCCTAGGTAACGCATTCCAGTGCTTCACCACCCTCCTAATGGAGATATCCTATCTCCTAGAACTGGAAGGGACCTTGAAAGGTCATCGAGTCCAGCCCCCTGCCTTCACTAGCAGGACCAAGTACTGATTTTGCCCCAGATCCCTAGGTGGCCCCCTCAAGGATTGAACTCACAACCCTGGGTTTAGCAGGCCAATGCTCAAACCACTGAGCTATCCCACCCCCCATGAAATAGTGTTTCCTAATATCCAGCCTAGACCTCCCCCACTGCAACTTGAGACCATTGCTCCTTGTTCTGTCATCTGCCACCACTGAGAACAGCTGAGCTCCATCCTCTTTGGAACTCCTCCTCAGGTAGTTGAAAGCAGCTATCAATCCCCCCTCATTCTTCTCTTCTGGAGACTAAACAATCCCAGTTCCCTCAGCCTCTCCTCATAAGTCATGTGCTCCAGACCCCTAATCATTTTTGTTGCCCTCCGCTGGACTCTTTCCAATTTTTCCACATCCTTCTTGTAGTGTGGGGCCCAAAACTGGACACAGTACTCCAGATGAGGCCTCACCAATGTCGAATAAAGGGGAACGATCATGTTCCTCGATCTGCTGGCAATGCCCCTACTTATGCAGCCCAAAATGCCGTTAGCCTTCTTGGCAACAAGAGCACACTGTTGACTCATATCCAGCTTCTCGTCCACTGTGACCCCTAGGTCCTTTTCTGCAGAACTGCTACCTAGCCATTCGGTCCCTAGTCTGTAGCAGTGCATGGGATTCTTCCATCCTAAGTGCAGGACTCTGCACTTGTCCTTGTTGCACCTCATCAGGTTTTTTTGGCCCAATCCTCTAATTTGTCTAGGTCCCTCTGTATCCGATCCCTACCCTCTAGTGTATCTACCACGCCTCCCAGTTTAGTGTCATCTGCAAACTTGCTGAGAGTGCAGTTCACACCATCCTCCAGATCATTAATAAAGATATTAAACAAAATCGGCCCCATGGCCGACCCTTGGGGCACTCCGCTTGAAACCGGCTGCCAACTAGACATGGAGCCATTGATCACTACCCATTGAGCCCGACGATCTAGCCAGCTTTCTATCCACCTTACAGTCCATTCATCCAGCCCATACTTTTTTAACTTGGCGGCAAGAATACTGTGGGAGACCGAATCAAAAGCTTTGCTAAAGTCAAGGAATAACACATCCACTGCTTTCCCCTCATCCAAGACCCAGTTATCTCATCATAGAAGGCAATTAGGTTAGTCAGGCACGACTTCCCCTTCGTGAATCCATGCTGACTGTTCCTGATCACTTTCCTCTCCTCTAAGTGTTTCATAATTGATTCCTTGAGGACCTGCTCCATAATTTTTCCAGGGATTGAGGTGATGCTGATTGGCCTGTAGTTCCCCAGATCCTTCTTCTTCCCTTTTTTTAAAGATGGGCACTACATTAGCCTTTTCCCAGTCATCCAGGACCTCCCCCAATCGCCATGAGTTTTCAAAAATAATGGCTAATGGCTCTGCAATCTCATCCGCCAACTCCTTTAGCACCCTTGGATGCAGCACATCCGGCCCCATGGACTTGTGCATGTCCAGTTTTTCTAAATAGTCCGGAACCACTTCTTTCTCCACAGAGGGCTGGTCACCTTCTCCCCATACTGTGATGCCCAGTGCAGCAGTCTGGGAGCTGACCTTGTTCGTGAAGACAGAGGCAAAAAAATCATTGAGTACCTTAGCTTTTTCCACATCCTCGGTCACTAGGTTACCTCCCTCATTCAGTAAGGGGCCCACACTTTCCTTGACTTTCTTCTTGTTGCTAACATACCTTAAGAAACCCTTCTTGTTACTCTTAACATCTCTTGCTAGCTGCAACTCCAAGTGTGATTTGGCCTTCCTGATTTCACTCCTGCCTGAGCAATATTTTTATACTCTTCCCTGGTCATTTGTCCATCTTCCACTTCTTGTAAGCTTCTTTTTTGCGTTTAAGATCAGCAAGGATTTCACTGTTTAGCCAAGCTGGTCACCTGCCATGTTTACTATTCTTTTTACACATCGGGATGGTTTGTTCCTACAACCCCAATAAGGTCTCTTTAAAATACAGCCAGCTCTCCTGGACCCCTTTGCCCTTCATGTTATTCTCCCAGGGGATCCTGCCCATCTGTTCCCTGAGGGAGTCAAAGTCTGCTTTTCTGAAGTCCAGGGTCCGTATTCTGCTGCTCTCCTTTCTTCCTTGGGTCAGGATCCTGAACTCGACCATCTCATGGTCACTGCCTCCCAGGTTCCCGTCCACTTTTGCTTCCCCTACTAATTCTTCCCTGTTTGTGAGCAGCAGGTCAAGAAAAGCTCTGCCCCTAGTTGGTTCCTCCAGCACTTGCACCAGGAAATTGTCCCTTACACTTTCCAAAAACTTCCTGGATTGTCTGTGCACCGCTGTATTGCTCTCCCAGCAGATATCAGGGTGATTAAAGTCTCCCATGAGAACCATGGCGTGGGTTCACAGCGGAGGCTTTCTGCTAGCCTTGTGTGACGCTCCCACTGTCAGGCAGAATTTCAGTCCCTGCACACAGGGGACAACTCTCCCTCGACTCTGCTACGAGGCACATCATGCCCCACGCTGGCTGGGGAGGAGGCAGAGCATGCTCCCTCCAGTCCCCTTTGTAGGATGGGAGCAGGCAGCACCCCATAGCGGTAGACTTGCTCTCCCCGCTCACTAGTGAGCAGGGCTCATCCCAGTGCTCTCCCAGGGTCAGTACAGTTCTGTACCACTCCTTAGTCCAGGCTGTGCCTGAGGGTAGGTCTACATTGAAAACGCTGCAGCAGCGCAGCCCTGTATCGACTGTAGCGCTTCAGTGAAGAGCTTCTCCAGTCGCAAGAGGCGGTAGCTATATCAATGGGAGAAGCCCTCCTGTCAACAGAGTGCTGTCTACACCTGGTGTTAGGTTGGTATAACTGCACTGCTCAGGGGTGTGGATTTTTCACACCCCTGAGCAACACAGTTATACCGATGTACGTTTATAGTGTAGGCACAATCTAGCCCCTTTATATTTACTTCCTCTTCAGTAAATCTCAACAGCATCAGCAACCTCCTCCCTTCCCCCGCATCCTCAAACACAGCTACAGAAGAGCTCTCCTTCCAAAACTGCTGACATGGTGCATGTCTGATTCATTGTAATCCTGTGGAAACCTTTTGCTTCCATGTTCTCAGATGACAAAACATTTCCAGTGCATTGCTTCTGCAATCGGGAGCCATGGAATGCCCCTTCAGCTGAGGCAGGAAACCGTTCCTGAGTATTTCTCATAGCTCCAACAAACCTCTGCTGGAATGGAAGTGGAGCACAACACTATGTGCCACAATTGTTGCCAACTGCTACCACCGCTTCTTTCTTCATGTGAATTCCTCAGCATGCACTCCCATTGCTTTTTCAGCGTCTCACTGGTATCTGTTCATTGTGGGCTTTGCCTTTGCCCTCTCTTCTTGTCCTTCCCATTTCACAAGCACTATTCGTGTGTGAGGGGACAGACACCTACCAAGCTTTGTATGCCAGCATTCTACATTATTTTCAAACAATTTCCTAGTTTCCTTTTATACCATTATGATTTCTTACTCGACTAGATATTAGGAAGTGTGAATTCACAGAGAAAGTACGGGGCTGTCTCCCTTGGGCATGATTATGCCTATTAATTAGCCTAGGATTAGACATGAAGTTCAATTGGAACATTCTCACTGCCCTCGAAATGGGAAAAGCTCCTCAAGGTCAAGTCTGATGCTCCTGTTGAGGCCAGATAAGATGGCAGTTTGCACAGCATTCTCTGTATGGTATCGTTCTCTCCATTAAGACATGCACAAAGGAAGCCATTTTCAGTTCATGAAAGCAAGTTGCACTGGTCCCACAAAACCTAAGAACTCTGCTACATATTCTAAAGGTGCCAGGACAAGACTCTCCTCCCTCAGTACCCAAAAGGGAAAGCTGAATTCTCCTCCTCTTTCCTATTTATCTTACTACTAGCCACAGAATCCCTTCTTCCTCACATGGAAAGGCATATGGGGCAGGGAGCAGTCGATGTGGGGTGGTGAAATGGAGGTCACAAAGTAGGACAACATACAAGACTAGCAAACGGGAAGAGACAAGTGCATTTCCCATAAGCTGGTATGATCCTGGCCAACATGTGTAACAGGCTTTGTGCAGGCTTGTAACTTGTTTCAGTAAACAACAGACGTTGTTCCAGAAGAGAAAAAAAATGTCCCTAATAATTAACTTTTCAAGTTTCTCTGTGGGAGTTTCTGACGATCCTGTGCTGCCATTTGGCATCGCTGCATGGGACTTGCTGGGCGTGAGTCACCTCTCATTTTATGCTGTTTCTTTATACCATTGCAACTTCATGGACTCCAATGGACTTACTCCCAGTTTACGCCAGTGTGAGCAAGAAGAGAATCAAACCCTCTGTCAATCACTCATTCTTAAGTAAAGCTTATTTTTTAATTTGGTTAAGTTGTGTTCAGCACAGTTTCCCCATTAGAAGCCCTACAGCTGCTTCATCTCTAGGAGAATCAAGTGCTCCTTCAGAATTTTTATTGTGATGGGAGAAAAAGTGCCGACTGCAGAAGTTTAGGGGATGGTCTCTGCTCTGCAATCAAAACACTGCCAGCCCAGTATGAGAAGGAAAAACATGCATATGTATATATATACACATACACACAAAGGAACATGTATGTATATACACATAGATAAAATTACAGCAGAACCACTCCTTTAATGCTTTTTTAACTGTTAAGTCACCTTTACAGGAATTTTAATTTTTACATTAAAGCCAAACAAGTTTACATGATTTTTTTGTTTTGTTTTAAATATGCCCCCTCATCCCTCCCGAGTGTTTATTCTCTTACGGAAAAGTCTTATAGGATTTAATAGAAAGTGATGACCTTCCTATAGGATTTTGGGCCACCCTATGGAATAATAGAGTGTCTGTGCTATAGAGCTACAAACCAACCACATTTTCTATCAAATTCAATAGATTATTTTCTATAGCAGTGCTTCTCAAAGCTGGTCTGCCGCTTGTTCAGGGAAAGCCCCTGACGGTCTGGGCCAGTTTGTTTACCTGCCGCCTCCGCAGGTTCGGCCGATCGCGGCTCCCACTGGTTTGCCGCTCCAGGCCAATGGGGGCTGCGAGAAGGGCAGCCAGCACATCCCTTGGCCCGCGCTGCTTCCCGCAGCCCCCATTGGCCTGGAGCAGCGAACCACGGCCAGTGGGAGCCGCGATTGGCCGAACCTGCGGACGCAGCAGGTAAAACAAACCGGCCCGGACCGCCAGGGGCTTTCCCTGAACAAGCGGCGTCCTGACTTTGAGAAGCACTGCTCTATAGAACCCTCTGAAATTTCCATTAGGAATTTTCCATTGGTGTTAACAGGAAGTGAGATAGCATTCACTCAAACAGGACCCTGGAAGCAGAGTAGGGCCTTCCTAAAGACTGACCCTGCTCCCATTAAAGTCAATGGGAGTTTTGCCACAGACTTCAAAGTAGAGAGACAGAATATTTCAGTGGTTAGCCTGGGACTCAGGAAACCCGAGTTCAATTCTCAGTTCCACCCTGGATCTTCTGTGTCACCTTGAGCAACTGGCTGAGCTTCTCTGTGCCTTAGTTCTCCATGGGTAACAAATGGATAGTGCTTCCCTACCTCGCAAGGATATGGTAAGGATACATACATTAAAGACTATGAGGTGCTCAAATTATATGGTAATGGGGGACAGATATGGATCAGGAGAGATAGGACTCAGTCCTAATTTCCCCTTTGAATTTGGCCAAAGTCGCTGAGCTCTCAGTACAGGGCCTCCCTCAAAGCAGCTGCTGCACAAAACTCCAGTAAGAAAGATTTGATTTTTTTTTTTAAATCTTTAGCAGGCATTTAAGATCAAACCAGGCTTGAATTAAACCTTCCGATAGGAAACTAATGCACCAAGTCTCTTTCCCACCCTTCAATTTTTCTGCAATTTTTGCCTTGTCTTCCCCAAATACAGTAACCAACTTTAAGTGAAAAGAACAGGAGTACTTGTGGCACCTTAGAGACAAACAAATTTATTTGAGCATAAGCTTTCGTGGGCTACAGCCTACTTCATCGGATGCATAGAATGGACTTTCCAGTTTTGAGAGCTCAGTCTTAATCTGTCCCTGTTTGCTGTATAGGATGTTGATCAGGTGGTTTTGCAGTTTCTTTGAGAGTGTTTGATACAGTCTCTCAGCATAGTCTGTGTGATATGTAGATTGTAATGGATTTTTTACCTTTAGTCCTTTTGGTATGATGTCCATCTGTTTGCATTTGGAAAGGAAGATGATGTCTGTCGGTATCTGTAACAAGTTTTTTCATGAAGTTGATGGATTTCCACTCCATACGGCTAAATGCAGTGCCTTGCATAATGACAGGTTTCAGAGTAGCAGCAGTGTTAGTCTGTATCCGCAAAAAGAACAGGAGTACTTGTGGCACCTTAGAGACTAACGAATTTATTTGAGCATAAGCTTTAATGGGCTACAGCCCACTTCTTCAGATGCATAGAATGGAGTACACTTTCATTATGAACAAGAATCATTCTTTAGGCAGCTGTTGGCCCTTCAATTCTTAGAGGATTGAGAGACTCATTTCAGTGATCTCTGCTTTAACCTACCCCAGATAAAACAGCTATGCCACTGGGCCTTCCCATTTATGGACACTGAGAACTTCTTGGTTAGTGTTTAGATCTAAAACAGGTTGTATAAACAGTGCAAGGCAGGCTGCACTGTGATTTCTTCTATGCACTCAACCAGAGGGTTTTTTAAAATGGCAATTCTTTTAAAAGTACTTATTTGCCTTTCAAAGCTGAGAGCTAGCCCTCTTAAAAATAATACTTTTGCTGAGATAAAGAGGCAGATTTTCAAAAGCACAAAGGACACTTACTTATGCAGCCAATTCCCATTGAAAAAAATCAGTTTGAGTTGCTAACCTATCTTCCACTTGTACCTCTGAAAGTCTCTCATAATTGTCCTGCGCCCCTCTAGGATTTTTAAAGTTAAAAGTGAACAAAGCAACTGAGGTGTGTGTGTGTGTGTGTGTGTGTGTGTGTGTGTGTGTGTGTGTGTGTGTGAGTGAGAGAGAGAGAGAGAGAGAGAGATCGAGCGTGAGAGAGAGAGCGCAATAAATGCACCACTGCCCTCTGCTGGATGGAATCAGAACTACTCAACTGTATCATGGGCCCCACACAGCCAACAGCTAAAGGAGATTTTTCTTCAGCTCAAGCAATAGAGGCAGTGCTTTTGAAGAAGGAGAATTTGGATTCTATAGCTGTCGTCACCATAACATGCCCAATTGCTGCGCTGTGCAGCTTCCCCATACCTCTCCTAATCTATTTTGAAGTGGAACGATTTTTCTGTAAAGTCTCAGCTAATAAATGCTAAAAAAGTGCTTCCATAGTATTTTTTGTAAGAACTGAGATTTACCCTGGTGTCCTTGGCCTAAGATTTCCTTCTACAACACTGGCTATGGCTCTCTAACCCAGAGATATTTGGGTGACGTTGTGTGTATATTTCGTGAAGCATTTCAAAATCCTTGAGATGACAGCTGATATTTAAGTGTAGTTGTATTGTGTGTGCAACAGACAAAAACCAATTAACTATTTATATTTTAAGAAACTTATTTAAAAGAAATGCTAGCGGTGCCAGGTGTGTACTTCTTGAAGCAAACTTAGAGAATTTTTTCACTTGACCAGACCTCAGAGCTGCCATGTGACCACTCAGTCTAAAAAAGTCACTACCAGGTCCTCATGGGCCAACTAGAGACAAGTGGTATAAACTGAAAGGATGAGAAGGGAATTCCCTTCAGGCCCCATTTTGAAGGGGGGGGGGGCAATTACTGTTCCAAGAAATGCAAGCTCATTCCACCCCACCCAAAAATTAAATAAATACAGAACAGTGGGAAAATGATTGTTCTGTTCCTGTCTAGACTCAAGCAGATGAATGGATTAATCAGCTGATTTTGACTAAGCTGTGAACCATTCCAATCCTACCAGCAAAACAATGCCACTGATTAAGTGGTCTAAACACAACATATGTTTTTACTTTATAGTGGTGAGCTTCCACTGAGACCTATTTAAAACAGCTAATAATTCCTTATATGGCTACATTTCAGAATTTTACTTTTGCTCCCAGCAAGCACACCCAGAAGGCCTTCATTCCCCACCCCACACTCACTCCCATGATTATTTACTGGCCATATTTTTTGGTGTATGCATTTATGGCACTGCAGTTTGGTTACAGAATGAAAGTCAAAACCTACATTCATAACAAGAAAGCCGACAACCCCTTGACATGGTCAATGCATCTCATTTGATTAGGACAAATCTTCCCCATATGTGTTCTTTGAAACTGTAAGGTCGCCCCAGAAGCCAAGGTCAAACGGAGCTGAGGGGTGAAAACATTATCTACTGTCTGTGTATATCTAAGAACTGGAAACTGGTCTGAGGGGCTGTTATACACAACTATAATCCTGACACCAACAAGAGGAAGAAGCAACTCATCTGAACAGTTTAAGATACTCAACTGTGCTTCCGTTGAAATGTGTTTCGTTACAATTACAAACTGAACTCAGATAAATCTATCAGGATTAGATACAGAAGTGACCTTATCACATTTAACCAGCCATTGGTGCTAGCTTTTCTAAATACAGGGCCAGTGACAAGACTAGCAAAGCCAGTGCTGGAGTCTACTGAGGCAGAGAATGTGCTGACTTTTTGTTGGGCTTATTGTTGTACACTACATAAGCCTAAAAAGGTCCATTCCTTCACATGTTTGTTCCTTTTAAACACTTAAGAAACTGAATAGAATCAGGACAAAAGGTGAGAGAGAAAACACATGCACACTTAAAATAAACTTACTACAGTAACCTTACTTTCAAGTACCTCTCTACTAATCTTAACCTGTAGGTATCCACATTTCCTAAACTACTTAAGAAGGGAAGACAGGGGATGGGAGGGTATAGCAACACATCAGAGAGCCATTACGCTAAAGCAAAATTTTTTGATTTTATAAGAATCCCTTGTAAACAGAAAAATCAAAACTATTCTGGGATAGCTGACTTACAAAATCATGTTCACTTTAGCCTATACTGGAAACCTCAGGGCTGTAGAACATCTGTGTTGATTTAGGTATCAGTGAGAATAAACGTCTTCTGTACGTAGCAACTTTCCAGAAACAAAACCACAAGAAAGCAGGGGGAAAAACCCTGACACCTTGGACCGGATTCTGATCTCAGTTGCATAGGCATAGATGTGGAGGAAACTCCACTGCCTTCAGAGAAGGAACAGTACTCCAGATTTACCCAAGTGTAACAGATTAGAATCTGGCTCTTATCTCCAGCTGAATGTGTGAGAGAGACATGTTAAAAGAGAACTGGAAAGAACTAGTCTCAGGGGAAAGCCCATTGACCAAGGAAAACCATACCAGAATAAAAGAACAGTGTCTCAACTGAAACTGAGCCATAATCTTTGCAGTGTGAACACACTGGACATTATACAGGATAGCACTGCTAACACACAGCCAAGAGCAAGTTCTAAAACAGCCTGATTTTAGGATGGGACTCCTTTTAAAAATATTCTGTATTCTCCAGAACCTGAATTATTAGTTTCCATATGTGATAGAGTTTGAGCACAGTACATGGGACCTTTCAATCCAATCAAACCCTCTTCGCATTCAGTATATTTCCAAGAAGAAACTACATCATTCAATTCACTTCTAAGAAACTGCATTACATATTCAGCCAGAATACTGCTAGAACTTTAAAGGCTAAATATTCCTGATAATTCTGCTACTTTAAGTTAATGTTCCTGAAATTTTGCTTATTACAAATTGATTGTTCTCAACAGAGAAAAGACCTTTTAGAGATAGGAACAATTGAAAACACATAAATGCCAGATAATAAGGAGCACATTAGGAAGTTTCAGGAGCACTTGGTGTTCAGTACTCAAAGCTAATTTTTAATATTATGTACATCAAAATGATTCTATTGATTTTTTTATGTAGCTAATTTAACTCCAATTGATACAAAAAACGAGGGAATTCCATAAAGCTGAAAGCTCTCCCCATTATATTCAGCACCAGCAATGTGAAAAGTTCACATTATAAAGCATATCTCAGCATGTCAAATTGTGACTTGAATTTGAAACTAAAGATTTTAATTAAAATTGACATCTCTGAGCAGACTGCTGTAGACAGCCATCTTGCTGAAGTGACAACCTTTATGACAGAAGCAGTAAGGGAGCCAAGAGTAAGACAGGATAAAGCAATAGTAATTGTATAATGGTTTACATCTTCAAAGCCCTTCATGAAATTAACTAATTAATCCTCAAAATGCCCCTGAGAGGCAGGTAAGGACTGTTATCTCGTTTTGTAACTAGGGAAAACAGACACCCATCTGATTTACATTGATGTAAATCCACAGCATCTCTAGTGATCTCAGCGAAGTCACTCCTGATTTACAGCAGTGCAAAAGGAGGTTTAAGTGAATTGTCCAAGGACACAGTGAATTGGAAGCAAGAATTCATGGCTCCAAGGCTCAGTATGTTAGACCACATTGTTTCTGTTTAATCGAGAAATACACAGTAATTTTCCTCTTCACATAGTTAGCCTCATGTCAGATACCTGGAGGTTAAATCAGCATCCATCTGCAAGTGCCACAGACTCCTCCAGTGAACGAGCATGGAATCCCCATCGGAGATGGCCGCGGCTGCTGCTGCTGCATATAATGATTCTCTACTGGTGCTGACAGTGGCACAGTGAAACTGGCATAACTCACTACATCCACAGCAGTGGATCAAATTGGAAAGCACTTTACCCAAATAATAACCTACAAAGAACAGTTGCTTATGTCACAAGCCCTCTGAGACGTGAACAAGCTCAGTACTGTAACCCTCTTCCCGCTTCTGTAGATTTTGGAAGAATTTTGGGGAACAAGAAGGTAAGACACTGTGGTTTCCTCTTCTCGCAAATACAAGCCATTTTCCACACTCTACTTCCCTCATTTAAAGAAGCATACAACCCTTATTTAAAAAAAAAAAAAAAAAAAACCCAGAAACCTGAAGTAATCTACTCTCATGGCCTAAATGCCATAGTTTATAATGAATGGTGTTATTACCAAAGTGGCGTTAGACCATTATCACAGTATATTATAAGACATGTAGAACAAGAGTCCCCTGAGTTTGACTCATCCACTTCCAGAAATTACTCCTCAGAGAATTTTGCATCACTGTGCATGCCAGAATTCATGTGCCAAGCAGATTTCTTTGCTTCCCCACAGAAAAATGACTTCTAATGGGAAAGCAAAGGGAAGCCGCAAGAGCGGTCACACACCCCTCCCCAGCAGCACAGGCAGGTCAGTTTGGGCTTCTGGAGGAGCTGGCAGAGACGTAAATCACCGCCGGGAGGGGATGGGGGCTGAGCATTCGTACATGTGAGAGAGAGAGAGAGACACACACACACACACGCACTGTCGCACTTGCTCGCTACTGAGGCATGCTTAGCATGGAGGGGCAGGGCTTTGGGGTGTTTCTGAGGAGGTAGGCATGTGAAGACTCTGTCCCCTCAGACAGAGCTGAATGTAGCGGCCTGCCTGCTTAGTAAATTGTTCCCATTGTCTTTGTGAATTCTCCCAAGAGTATAAAACAGGTGTAAAAGTTTTAAGGCTCCTTTACATTGCCAGAGTGGTGTAAAGGACAGTATGGCCATATAAATGCTTAAAGTGCTTTAGTGATTAGAACTGGTCTAAATTTTTGGACTGAAAAAATGTGCTCCATGAACTATTTGCTATTGACCTTTCTGGTGATGGACAGTAGCCAATATAAATTGATTTCCCAGTCATCACTTGCTCTTCAGTTGCCTATGATGCAACACTGAGCATATTGTTGACTAATAACTAGAAATAAAGGGTCAAACCAAGCTACATTGCTATTAGACAAGAGGGCTTGAGGATTTCCTCCAATGCTCATCACTCCTATTCTCCATCCATTGTACTGTAGTTTAAATAAATTACCTAAATAAATGAAACCAACATGATTACATTGCGTTATATTGACAAATAAAATATGCAGAATTTTAAAAGATAGTGTGCAGCATTTTTAAACTTTTGGTGCAGAATTCCCCCAGGAGTAAGAAATGGAGATCAGCAAGTTCTTCTTCTAAGAAAGCGGCAGTGTGGTCTGGTGAGCAGGGCATAATGCTGGAAGTCAGGCAACCTGGCTTCTCTAATGAACTTGGGCAAATCTACTTACTTCAGTGCACCACAACTACACCATCTAGAAACAGACATATGCACCCATCTTTGTAAAGCCAACAGCAATCAAGAAGAGAAAAGGGGTTAGTTAAGTCCTTCCTGTTGTTGTTGTTAATAATAAAATGCTGCCTTCAAGAATTCTGCCTTAACTACTCTGTACTTTCTCTGCAGAGCTCCTGATGCAAAAGTAAGACACTAATTAGCTTTGACTAATTCATGAAGGAAAAAGACCTAATTAGCAACCCTCCAAACTTTGAGTGACCTCTCTCCCTGATGCTCACTGTAGCAGCCCATCGGCATCCATAAATTCTTTCCTCCCCGACAAAAGAAAGGATGATGGATAACAAAAGGGTAAACTGAAATGGCAGATGAGGGTCAAAACATAAGCTTCACTTGGTAGCACCCTGCTGCCTGAATAAATGGGGAAAGATTGGTTGAATGTATAGAAACTAAGGTACTAAATACAGTTGGCCCTTAACCCAATTTTCTCTCTCTCTTCTGGGCAGGCTCAATTTTTCTCAACATATATCATAGAATTTAAGGCCAGAAGGGACCACCAGATGATCTAGTCCAGGGGTAGGCAACCTGCGGCACGCGAGTTGATTTTCAGTGGCACTCACACCGTCTGGGTCCTGGCTACCGGTCGGGGGGTTCTGCATTTTAATTTAATTTTAAATGAAGCTTCTTAAACATTTTAAAAATCATATTTACTTTACATACAACAATAGTTTAGCTATATATTATAGACTTCTAGAAAGAGACCTTCTAAAAACATTAAAATGTATTACTGGCACGCGAAACCTTAAATTAGAGGGAATAAATGAAGACTCGGCACATCACTTCTGAAAGGTTGCCGACCCCTGATTCTGACCTCCTGAGTATCACTAAACCTAATCAATCCCAGCTCTCTTAGAAGCTCCTGTAAGCCCCACCAGTTCGCGATGCACTACAATTACAATGCCCATGGATTGCTACATGTTCACCTCTGTCATAGTTGTTCCATCTGTATTATGCACACCCGTGCCCTAGAGTCAGGCAAGTAAAGGACCAGTGGGAAGAGTTGGGGGGATGGAGGGAAAGCCCAAGCTAAAGTAGATTTCCAGTTCTACTCCTCACTCGTGGAAAAGACTTTAGCTGCATACTTGTCTATAAAATGTGATCCTCATTTAGGGGAATTTGACCAAGAGACTCACGTACTCTATCCAAGCTTGATCATCATTAAGGGTTTCATTTTTTTTAGAGGAGAATTCAGTGTTTTAAAATTACACTGAGACATAAATGAATGCTGCAAATACCCATCTCAACTTTAGGATAAAAGCTAAACGTTTATCTTGGCATAAAAGATACAAGCTGTATTTTACTGAAACCTACATAGTAAAAATGATTTATTCTTGGATTCAAAATGGTATAGCGCTGTGCATTGGCCAACACTGGTATAGTAATAATAGAGAGATCATACAGACTGATTACTGTCCAATTAAACATTTGGAATGGAATTAATTCTTTCTACCCAAATACGTCTTTTTCTTTGTAGAATTAAACTAGCAATCTGTAGTAACTCTTCATTTCCTGGCCCAATATGAAATCAAGATTATGAAGAAATGTCTATATTTAGAAGACTTTAGCCAAATGAGTGCCATTTAAAATAAAATACTTTATTAAAACCTAGTGTACTGCTCTGATCATTTACTCAATAAAATAACATTACCCAAACCAAACTGAAATTCACATAGAAAATATATTTAAGTTAAAAAATACACATGGACTATGACTTATTCTATGATACATAATATCTATTTAAAAAATTGTTATGGAGCACCGTCCCTTCTACTGGTATGCAGTATATCCAATAATTCCTTGTCTGCTCCAATTTTTTTTTCTTTTTCAAGGTGCAGTCAACTTAAAAGTCACTGCTTAAAATTGCATTTCTGTATTTAGATAGATATAAACTGCTATTCTGAGGACTACAACTGCAATTACTACAAATGAAAGAAATTAAAGGAAACTATTTTTCTCTATTTCACTGTTAACTTTGTGCATAGTCAGTTGCACTGATTTACTTGTATAATCAGTCATTTTCCCCCTGTTACCTTTGTATCGTTTTCTTTCATATAGCAACAAGAGAAAAGAGGATGGAAATCCTCACACAGGAAAATGTGATCTATTCTTGGATATACAGGAACATAGTCCATTAGGAAGAGCTAACTAAGGAATTTACCTCAGACAAGAATTCAGATCTCTTGACTCAGCTCAAATTCATAGCCATTGGCCCATGCTGCCTCCCCAGTTTACTGTTTATATTTAAATATTTACATTAAATAAAATTCAGAGACTGCAGTCAGGATCAGGGCCATGTTGTGTTAGGTGATATTCAAATAAATAGGAAGACACAGACCCTGCCCCTTCGGAGTTAACAATTTTAAAATGCTATTCCTTACCACTTAAGAGTGATGGATGACAGCACTAGCAGACTGCATGCTGGGACATGTCAGCAGAGCAAGAATGAATTGATAGGGATGCACTTCTTCAGACGTGCAAAAGTTTCAACCCTGGTATGCACCGAGAAGTTCAGCTACTTATCTGAACTCCCCAAATCATCTTAACTCTCTGAAGTCAGCCAAACCTGAACTGAACCATTTAGACATAGACTGAGCTGATCAGAAATAATAAGTGAAGAAATGTTCAAAAGTTTTTTAAAAAGTTGGTATCAGAAAATTCCCCAGAAAGGTTTATTTGGGGGGGCAGCTTTCATTTTTTCCAAACCAGTTTACCCACTTCAGGATTGGGCAAACACTGCAGCAGAGACTATTATGATCAGATATCACATGTTCTATCCAAAAGTATATAGCTGCTTGCTTAAAACAAAAAAAAGGACTAGCAATTTATATAGCCTGTGTGTTTATTATGTTTGCACAGGTCCTAGCACAGTGGGGATCCTGACCTATGACTGTGCTACCAAAATACAAATAATCAGTAATAATAATCTCAGTGAAATGAATTACATACTTAACGCCTCTTCATACTATGTAGAAGACAATGGCTATATATTTGACAACAGGCCTTCATTGCATCTGCTTATTTACAAATTTTATTTGCTGTCAAGGTTCTTGATGCTAATTTTCTTTCAGATTCTTAGTTAAATGTACTGAAGCAACACCTGGAAAATTCTCATTTAAGATCTCGTGCCTCAGTTCCCTTATACTAGTGAGCCTGGAAGAGCAGTGAACCCTGCTTCATATTTTTTGCTCCCAAGAAATCTGTATGGAACCTGTTATTTGGTCCAAACAATGATGAACCTCAAAAAACTGTTATAACATTTTCACTACTCTAGATGTTAGTTCTGCATTGCATTCAAAGCCAGTGGTACAGCACCCAAACTGGCACCATGCAAGGGCATTGATTCAGCAGTGGCTTGAGGGAAGAGTGCCAGCTACTGAATCACTAATACCACTTCCTACAGCACCTGATTTCCTGCAGCTAGTCTGGAAGAAAAGTTTAGGAATTAAACACAAGAGAGATGGAGAGAAATTCAAGAATACCTAAAGCATTCAGCCAGGTGGATGGAATTAGTCCAGAACAACTTAAGAAGCTCCAAGTCGGGGGGAGCAGGTGAGGGAAGGAAGGCAGGCGGGTGGAACAAGATGAACACTTGGGTATATTGTTTGGTCAAAACTCCATTCAGTATGCATGTCAGATGAAAGACAAGCCTATACTATGGCTCAAGAAAAGAGACTACATTTCCAGTAAATATGGAACCTATTTATATTCAGGAAATCTTCCTTACTATGTGCAGGTGACTTTTTAAAAATTATATTCTATGTACACATATAAAGGTGAAGATTAAATTCAGAGTTTACAACCTGTTCATGATTACCATTTAACTTCAATCAAAATGTGAAGATATTTCCATTAATAATACTGGACAGCATGACAACCCTGAGAATTGCTTAGAATGGCTTTAAATGCTGTAGGATAAAAATGATGAAGCTTGGCATTATCTGAGTTCTCATATATTTTCCCAAAGAATATCTGAAAAAAAATCATAGAATCCTAGAATATCAGGGTTGGAAGGGACCTCAGTAGGTCATCTAGTCCAACCCTCTGCTCAAAGCAGAACCAATTCCCAACTAAATCATCCCAGCCAGCGCTTTGTCAAGCCAGGCCTTAAAAACCTCCAAGGAAGGAGATTCCACCACCTCCCTAGGTAACGCATTCCAGTGCTTCACCACACTCCTAGTGAAATAGTGTTTCCTAATATCCAGCCTAGACCTTCCCCACTGCAACTTGAGACCATTGCTCCTTGTTCTGTCATCTGCCACCATTGAGAACAGCCGAGCTCCATCCTCTTTGGAACGCCCCCCCCTTCAGGTAGTTGAAAGCAGCTATCAAATCCCCCCTCATTCTTCTCTTCTGGAGACTAAACAATCCCAGTTCCCTCAGCCTCTCCTCATAAGTCATATGCTCCAGACCCCTAATCATTTTTGTTGCCCTCCGCTGGTCTCTTTCCAATTTTTCCACATCCTTCTTGTAGTGTGGGGCCCAAAACTGGACACAGTACTCCAGATGAGGCCTCACCAATGTCGAATAAAGGGGAACGATCACGTTCCTCGATCTGCTGGCAATGCCCCTACTTATACAGCCCAAAATGCCGTTAGCCTTCTTGGCAACAAGAGCACACTGTTGACTCATATCCAGCTTCTCGTCCTCTGTGACTCCTAGGTCCTTTTCTGCAGAACTGCTACCTAGCCATTCGGTCCCTAGTCTGTAGCAGTGCATGGGATTCTTCCGTCCTAAGTGCAGGACTCTGCACTTGTCCTTGTTGCACCTCATCAGGGTTTTTTTTGGCCCAATCCTCTAATTTGTCTAGGTCCCTCTGTATCCGATCCCTACCCTCTAGTGTATCTACCACGCCTCCTAGTTTAGTGTCATCTGCAAACTTGCTGAGAGTGCAGTCCACACCATCCTCCAGATCATTAATAAAGATATTAAACAAAACCGGCCCCAGGACCGACCCTTGGGGAACTCCGCTTGAAACCGGCTGCCAACTAGACATGGAGCCATTGATCACTACCCGTTGAGCCCGACGATCTAGCCGGCTTTCTATCCACCTTACAGTCCATTCATCCAGCCCATACTTCTTTAACTTGGCAGCAAGAATACTGTGGGAGACCGTATCAAAAGCTTTGCTAAAGTCAAGGAATAACACATCCACTGCTTTCCCCTCATCCACAGACGCAGTTATCTCATCATAGAAGGCAATTAGGTTAGTCAGGCACGACTTCCCCTTGGTGAATCCATGCTGACTGTTCCTGATCACTTTCCTCTCCTCTAAGTGTTTCCTTGAGGACCTGCTCCATGATTTTTCCAGGGACTGAGATGAGGCTGACTGGCCTGTAGTTCCCCAGATCCTCCTCCTTCCCTTTTTTAAAGACGGGGATGCTCATCGAGTCCAGCCCCTTGCCTTCACTAGCAGGACCAAGTACTGATTTTGTCCCAGATTCTTAAGTGGTCCCCTCAAAGATTGAACTCATAACCCTGGGTTTAGTAGGCCAATGCTCAAACCACTGATCTAACCCAACCCCCCACCCCCATATTTGGACTATGTTCTATAGTCAACATCAATGCAATCAGCACATCTGAGATGGTGCCACATAGAAGATGCCAAATTGAGGATGGTTCCTCCTGTACTTTACCTAGACTTTTCAGGGATATTTGGAGAACTTCTCTCCCCATCCTCCATCATGGAGTAGCACTGTTCAGGAGGGGCCTGACTCTGCACCCACTGACTCGAGTGATGCAAGTTGAGACATTACGTCAGCTTTTGCTAATTTGCCCAACAGCATTTTTAGATTAGGTTAGGCATTAGGAAACAGTTTCTAATTATAAGGATAGTGAAGCACTGGAACATATTACCTAGGGTGGCTGTAGACTCCCCACCATTGTAGGTAAAAAAGTCTAGTAGTGGGGTCAGAAGACAAGGGGCATCGCCCTCTCAGGATTTTTGCAATTTGAATTTCTTATGTGTTCTTACACCAATAAAAAATGCTTCTTAGAGTCCTCAGAATACGTGTATTTGCCCATTTGAAACCTGGCCATTAATCCATCACAGATTGCAGCACAGGCTCTACTGTGTACAATGTTTCAGTAGGGAGGGAGTTTGTTTTAATTTGTGTTGGTTACACTGAGGAGTGAAGTAATTTGCTTTAGATTGTTGGCCATGGGCAGTGGCAGAGGTAACTGGGCCACTCCCTCATCTAATCCAGGAATTGAAACCCCCTTTTATGAGTATAATCTTTTACAATAAATCTTCAGAGGAGTGTTGGCATGCCCAAACATATACAGGAAATGAGATTTAGCAACTGACATGGTGTTCAAGGCCAGTGTGTAGTTAAAATCCATTCAAATACTAAGTACACATCATTTCATACGTATAAATGGACTTTATACAATTCAAGGGACACAGTCAACTTTAAAATCAAAATTTCACTTGCCTGAATCTCCTTGCCAACTTTTTTAGTTTTACTATCACATTTTCCTATTTTTGAGAACTTGCTTCCTGTTGCTGTATTCAAGACCCAGGCAAACAGGGAAAACTGATTAGAGAGGGGGAAAAACAGAAGTGATTGACGCATGCATGAAGTAAACAGCCTGAGAGAGAGAGAACTTTTCTGTCTAATCCCTTTTAGTTATGGTATCTTAAAATTGTTATTGTAATAATAGTAGAAAAGATAGATCATACCCCAAATCACAGAAATGTGATTTTTGAGTTGACAGCGTTCCTGTAAAATTGTATCTCAGTCCTAAGGGTGGACTTACTAAGTTTTAAGGAAGGGAGACCGATGGGTTAAAAACATTTAATTTAAAAGCAATGTGAATTCTCTTACATGGGTTGCAAATAAGTTAGATTATTGAAACTGAAGGCATTTTGCAAATTTGGATGCAAATTCTCAACTGCCCCCACGTTTATCCTGGGTACAACTGATAGGAGAAAGCCAAAGTTAAAACTCACTGCTCCTGAGTGCTGTTTTAAGATGTGTTGGCTGGCTATGGATCTCAAGGGACCATCTAACAAGCCAAGGATAGCCAGAGAGTAGCATGTCCATTTGCTCTTTCTGTTTGTCCTTGACAAACCCGTATGCTGGCTGTTTCAAAACAGACTGACATAGAAGTTAGCTGTACCTGCTTTTTTGTGGTGTGCTTGCATTGTCCCTATCACAATTGGGTTCAGGTCCATGACTGGAGCTTCTAGAAACAATAACCATAATAACGATCATATTGGTTTCCACTTTCTTTGTCTGGGTGGAGTGGGGCAAAGGCAGAGGAGTGGACCAGAGAATCTGGCCCTTATTATTTTACCATTTGCAGGTCACCTTTAATTACAGTGTGGATATTAATGAGTCTGCTTTTTGTAATTTTCTTTTCATAGTTTTCTGAGCCCTATTCTTGAAAGACCCATATGGTGTGCTATGATTTAATCAGCTATAGTTTGAACTTCCCAAGATGTGTTAATGATCATTGCTACACAAGGGCAACTGAAAAAGCAAAGTGTTTTTCATTTGGGCGCGTTGAGGATTTGTTTAAAAAATCTTAGTATCATTAGGATCTAAACAAGATATAGTGCATAATAATTATGCATGAAATAAAATATTCCCTATTGTTTAAATATCTAGTTTTTGGATAATATTGCAATGTCTTGACAGAAAATTGGCTTGCTAGTTACAGTGAAGTTCCTTGTCTCAGTTGGCAAATTAATTACACGTTTTTTTAAAAGAGGGTTGTGGGGAGGTAGGGATGGAAACAATAATTCTTTCCAGGTAGGAGTTATTTAATCATTGAAATAAATAAACATCACCTGACTTTTTAAAAATATTGATTAAAAGCTTCAACCTCATTTGAAAATTTGTGCAAGTACAATTATGAATGAAAATTTATAATTCATTGAATTATAGACGCTGGGGGGAGAAGGAGAGGGTTATATAACTTATTTCAATGTCCCTATAAGTTGGGTAACATATGAATTTTACAAATTGATATATGCAAAGAACAAAATATTTTAATTGTTTTGTTACAAATTCTTCCCAAATATGATTTTTTTCTATTCCCTTGTGCTCTTAAACAAAAAATTTTCAAAAATGGCTAGTGGTTGTGGGTGCTGAAGTCTTTGGGTGCCCAACTCTAAGACATCTTAAGGCAGGCTGATTTTCAAGAGTGCTCAGCACACATCTCCTGAAAAGCATGTCTTTTTAAAATGTCTGAAGTTGGTCACCCAAATCACTAATCCCTTTTGGAAAATGAAGGCCAAAAGCTTATTTATATTATGAGATATTCTTACTTTGTAATAAATGCATTAGTCTCAGTCTTTCTATGCTATACCTTGTATTAATGCAAATTTCCCTTGCAGGCCAGTATTTCTAGTCTTATTGACCTCAATTCTGCAAATACATATGCAGCTATTGACACATGCAGAAGGTTAAAACACATGCATAAATGACAGATCAAGGTCATGAACTATAGAGTATTTTTGAGAAGATTCTATCTTTCTATGCCCCTTAAATGTTCAAGGTGTTTGGATCCACGGCAATCTCTGTAAAATATACTCTCTCCCATGTCAAGACATGTCCAGATATTTTCGCAATTAATTAGGTATTTGCAAGTGACCATAAAATGAGTATTCTGGCAACTGAGGTACATCCAAATAAGTACTATACCAATTTAGGATTTAATACGTTATGCTTCTATAGAGCCTTTCATCAGATGATCTCTATGTGCTTTTCTTAACATTAAATTAAGCTTCAGAACATCCTATGAGATATTATCTCCATTTTACAGATAGAGAAACTTGGATACAGAGAAGTTAAGTGACTTGCCTGAGGTCACACAGAAAGTCTCTGGCAGAGCCATGATCTTCCCAAATATTCTGAATCCTAAACCTGTGCTTTAAACTACAAGACTATACTGAGGGGAGTTTACAGCAACTGTTAGTGCTGCAAATAGCTGGTGGATACACTATAAGCAAAAGATATTCATGGATAAACTCTCTCACTTGCTCCTAGATGTTATTTACAGACTGCAACTTCTAACAAAAACTTATGCACTGCAGTCATATTTTACCTACATGCTTATTCTAATTGTGTATTGAACACTATTGAGTGGCTAATTAAGAGTCTTCGAGGGACTATGGCCGTTTGTTGTTTTAATTTCGTTTTGGAATGCGTGCTTGCATAAATGCCATAGAAGAAAAAGTCTAGAGGCCAAAAACATCCCTAATATTAAAGTATTTTACATTCTGTGAAGTTGCTCCCTGAGGGTTTCAATTCATCTCAACTAGTTGAAAATCCAAGTTAGAAATCCCCTCAGTGCCTAGCAGAAATATGACCCTTTCCTTGTCCAGGCACGCAGAGAAGTGATGAATCAGACTTTCCCAAGAAAATGCTGCAAGTCTCCTTTTCCTAATGGGTGTTGCAGGCTGAATAACTGAGGTTTTCCATCAGTGGTCACAAAGTATAACCCTCTTTAACAGCACATAATTTTTTATGTCAAAGAAAGCGAGAGGCATGGTCTGGATTTGATCGAGGTTATCTAGTGCTATCTTGGACAGCACATAAAGAAACCCTACAAGTTTTTAAAGAGCACTTTGCTTCTCTCCATCCCCCTATTTCAATGTGACTATTGACACACTGCCAGAGGGTTTCAATTTGCTTGCAGTAATCCCAGTCTATTCTCTACTGTTCACTAAGGAGCATTGAGACACACAGTGCACATTGAAAAATATCTGTGAAGACTGCCAGACACTACTTCCTATTACCTGCAGCACATACCAATGTACCTATCTGCTTAGGGCTTTACAAGGCAGTTTAACTAGGGTTTCTAAGGGACATTAGCAAACATTACTCTTTATCATTTCAGTTACAAGGTCTTAAGGACTAGATCCATGGAGCAGAGCTACCCAGGAAAGTCCCCAAAACCTGCTTCTTCCTTTAAAGTGAAGATGGGCCAGAGCCACATGGTCATCCCCTTTGGAGAGGTGGCAGGATCTGGTCCTAGGGACAGCAGGATTTGGCGTTTTAGAGATGTTAAAGAAAGTATGTGTCAGCCCACTTGTATCAGCCTTGGACAGCCTGTTTTATAGAGGGTTTTGTTTAAGTCCTCACTTGGTTTCCATACTTCACCAAGATTGAGCCAGGGAAAACAACAAACAACAGCTGAGCACTTTCCAGGCTCTGAAGGCAATCAATCCTCACAACAATCCTGCGAGGTTTATCATTGTCCCCGTTTTACAGAAGGAAAAACTAAGACAGAAAGGCAAAGTGACCACCCACGGCCCACAGCAAGTCAGTGGCAGTCATGATTAGAACTTAGGCCCTCCTGACTCACCACCTTTACACCCATTCCTCCAGACCACACTCCATCCAAACAGCTCAAGCTCTTATACAGGCTTTCACACCAGTTAACAGATTCCGTGAAATCCTGGTGCCATTTAACTTAAATGGCAAAACTCCCACAGACATTAATGAGGCCAGGATTTTACTTTCAATTATTTGAAGCACTGCCAGTTATGGGGAGGATGGAGAAATGGCATTTTCCATTCCATACACACAGTAACACTACACAACTAGCTTAGGACAGAAAGCGATAGAAAATCCTGTACCCAGCTGAGAAAGAGATAAAATTTACACACAACCAGAGCACTAGGCGTTTTCCTCAGAACATTAAATTGTTTTAAAAGTGGGCAGAAAATAGCAGCCTGAATGGTGATACTTCATTTTTAAAACGTGAGAATAAAGTAAAAAAAAAAATGGCCTACATGCAGTCTGATTTACTCAAGCCTGGCTGTTAAAGCTCTCCCCAAGCCCAAGAGGAAGGTGCAGAACAGAAAGCCAACTCCCTCCCTCCCTCCCTCTATCTTGCCTTGCAGTCAGGCAGGGTACTTTGAACTTTGCCTGAAGCATAAGTTTTGCTAGAACATATGCTTCAGAGCACATTAAAAACAGGCGGAGGGGTGAGGGAAAAACATCTCCCAATCATACTCTTGCTTATAGTGGTTCTTTATATTAGGAGTCTGATTTTTCCACTTCGCTCCATTTTAACTGTACTTGATCACTTGTTTGTTGTTTCTTCAAAATGCTTTAAAGTTCTGTACACAAAACTCTATAAAATTAGGATTAAAGAACAAACGTTAGACATAATAGAAGTAAAAGTACAGTACAGTCTAAGGGCTGTACAATTGTTAACTGCTAATCAATAGTATACAGGTAACAATATTAAGGAAGTTTTGTATCAAACTGGGAAAGCCATTATAATATGAAACAGATTTACAGTCTTGCAAACAAACATTTTCCATTGTCCTGCTCCCATCTCTTGCTTCGAGCAGATGCTAAACAGACTCTTTTCATCTTCCTAGAGGTGGGTAATAGAATCAAAGAGTGCTGCAGGGAAGTATGCATCCAAATCATTGTTTATTTGGATCACTATAATCCAGCCAGATTTATACAAAAAGAAGGAGCCCCATTTAAGCAGACTTATTTCAGGTCATTTCTATTTCACACTTGCACCAAGTCTCCCAGAGCTCCATGAGTTAACACAGATGTTTAAGAGATGGATGAAGAGCAGAGACTTAATATAAAGTTTGCAGACACAAACCAAAAAGTAACACAGCTGTAATGCACAGCCCCCCACTGTGCAAATGACTCCAGCTTCCTGTCTAAAATAGCTCGAAGTATTTTATTAATTCAGAGCAGGTCAAAGTTTCACATCAACATCCACTGGTTTCAAGATGGTCTGTGCTGAATTTCACAAGATCACTGGATATAGTAACAGACTATCAAATTATCTGTCTGAGGAACATTCTCCATGTGGCTGACATAACCATGATATTAAGGGGGGGAGAAGAGGGAGAGGAGAACTAAGTTTTTCAAAGAGGTAACAGCGTTAAAGTGAAAGTACATAGCTTTAACACAATGGGCTGGATTCACAAAAGGACTTGGGCACCTAAATCTCAGAACGAAGGCCTAAGGGGATTCACAAAACACCTGCTCAGCTGCCCCTGAGCCCTGGAAGGGCCTAAAATCGCTCAGCACCTAAATTTTTGCAGTAAATGTTCCATAGGCACCTCTTTCTGTCTGAGCACGCACACTGCAGCCCCATGCCAGGCATCCAGAGGCCTCAGCTCCAGTGGGGGAACATAGCCATTTCTTTGCCTAACTCATCTATGGGGCCCAATCCGGTAAGTGTGTTCAGACCACGCCTACTAGATCAGGCCCCTATAGATGAGCTTACAGAAGATGGCTGAAGATGGGAGGAAGCCCTCATAACTTTTAGCCCAGTGGTTAGGGTAATCACCTGGGTTGTGAGAGACACCTGGTTCTAGTTGCCCCTCCACCTGAGCAGGAAAAGGGATTTGTGAACTGGGATCTGCCACTGGGCTCTGGAATATTGTGATGTGGGGCTCCCTGAGTCTCTCCTGTTCAAACTATGCCACTGGATAAATAATTTTTAAAAACTGATGCTGGGCTGAGGGGGGACTGGATCCTGGTTTCCCACCTCCCCAGTGAATGCTCTAACCAGCATCTGAGGCACTCTTATGCTTTCTCTCTCTGGTCCCATGTTGAAGTTGTTGCGCTGTGGATAAACTAATGAAAGAATCATTGGACCACAGAGAGAGAGAAAGCACTGAGCATCACCACACCTAAGTTTCTTTGTAAATGTAGCCCAGTAAACCTAAAAAGTTTTAAATAATAAAATGAGCAGGAATCTACAGAGGTAACTGAATAAGTATCAGCTTCCACGAGAAAAATGTAAAATTAATGCATCATCTGATGTTTTCCTCCCTGTATAGAAATTCTGTTACTTGTGCTTTTGATTTACGGCTTCATTCTGTTCAGAAATGTACACCTCCGACAGTTTATGGGAGGCCAGTTTAGTTAACTTACACCCGAACTGTACATTACAGAGCTACAACCTGTGCTATAGTCGATGCATAAAAACACCCAACATACATGCTGTCCTGCAGAGATTCACTTACTTTGTGCAACCCATACCCAGTACCTGAAATGAACCTTTGTTACAATTCAGTGACTTCCAATGAGGTTTCATTACACCAGATTATTCTGACTGACATGTCAAGACAAAGATAGCTGGGCCTTATTAAAGAAGCAGAGTTACATAGTTAAAATACTGATTATATGGATAATCATTATCCTTTCATTTCCCTAGGCAAACAGCATTGATGGTGGCTCTTCACACCTCTTTGCACTTTAATATAGAACTCCAACTTGGAAAACCCATGAAGGAAAAAGTTCATGTTAACAGACTAACAGGAAAACTTAATTCCAGCACGGAGGATCTTTAAGTTACAGGTTCCTTGGATTGTTTTTATTTTAAGTTTTAATAAGAAACGCATTTTGGCTTTTCAGCAGATTATATTACAGTTTTATTAGGAAGCGGGCCCCACTCAGATCCAGGCACTCCCTCCTTAAACCAGCTGCTGAGAAGGGAAAGCATGCTGGGATTTCTGCCAGGATGTCTTTCTATCTAAGGTACTTTTATGGCCCAGTCACTATAGTATCTGATCGCCTCACTGTTTGTTTAGAGTCAGAGTTTAATGCCAGAAGGGACCACCAGATCATCAAGTCTGACTTCCTGAATATCACAGGCCATTAACATCACCCTGCACCCACACACTAAACCCAACAACTGATGTATTTCTCCTCACAACACCCCTGTGAGATAGGGAGCTTTATTTCCATTTTACAGATTGAGAATTGTGGCTCAGTAAGACTAAGTGACCTGCCCAGGGTTACACAGGATGCTTGTGGCAGAGCAGGGATTGAACCCAAGTCTCCCTTGAAATGCCATTCAAAATCAGACCAGGGATCTAGCTAGTCCCATATCCAGTCACTGACAGTGGCTGGTACCAGATGCTTCAGACGAAGCTTCAAGAAAAGCTGCAACAGGAAGTTATGGGATAACGGGCCCCTGCAAGGACTCTCCTAATCCCCAGTAGTTGGAGGTTGGCTTATACCCTGAAGCATGAGGATTTATATCCTTCCAAACCTCTTGCTTGTTTTTGGGGTTTACTATTCTAACTGGATATTCTGGTTGCCCACAGGCATCCCGCTGAGTTCTAGACCTCAATGACACCAGAGTCTTGTCAGCTTCACTTTGTGGCTTCTTGGGAAAGGGACAAGCTGTAGCAGCAATGGGGATAGAGGAGCTGCCTGTCTGCAGACTCAGGCAGAAGCCAGTGCGTTGTTTCGTGCCAGCGTCTCATGTGAAAGGCTATCTTTCCAATTATAATGGCTAGAAATTTCTTTTAATGAAAGCTTTAAAAAATTGGGGAAAATGTATAGCTCGATTCCCCTTTCTTCTGCCTCCCATTTGCCAAGAAGAGCATTCTACTTACCACTAGCAAGAGGAATCTTTTTCCCCAACCCTTGCCCTTAACTCATAAACAGAACAGACACCGCTATGTCTCATTATAGCCTGCACAAACACACGGTCATGCTGAGAGGGCAGTCCCATGCAGAGAAGCACACAACAGCAGAAGGAGCAGTTGTCTGCTAGTTTCTCATAACAACAGAACTGTTCTTCATGCAATACGTAGGCTGCTTAGAATTTTCATTTTTAAGCCCTTTTCCAAGGGCTAATAAATCTGGACATGAACATTTGTTACAGGCTGAATCATCACATGCAAGGTTATATGTAGCAGTATATTTCCCCTCATTAAACTAGAGCAATGGCAGTGATTCTATAAAGCTATGAGATTGTTCCATTGTAAGTTTAATTTTAGCCACCCAACTCTAAACTTCCCAATAAAAATACCTTTCAGCCCAAATTTAGCATGCTTAGTTTTGGGTCAAGAACATTTATTTATTTGGGGACGGGGGGGGGGGGGGGGAGAGAGGGAATTTGAGGTTAATTGATCAAGTTGATTTTGAGTTAAGCATCTGTCTCAATTTCCAAAAAGTGGAAATAAAGCTACTTTTCCTCCAACTTTTGTGTCCACTTATATTTAGACTGACAGATGTCTACAGGTCATAAAAGAAAATTGTGTGTTACTTTCTATATGCAATAAGAAAGGATGAGTCAGGGACAAGGGCATAGCTGAAGTGTGAGTTTTCTCACTTATTCTGATGATTGTTTCTCCAATAGTCTAATAATTAGAGATGAATCCATTTTCAGATAACAAATGTGGATTCAGGCAAAATATGACAAGTTTGGCTTCAGATAAGCCTTTGTGAACAAAAATATCACAATCTACTTGTCTGACTTAAAAATACACAGTTTGGATATAGCTGAAATCCAGGCAGGAGACATTTGGATAAAATTAATAGGTTACATATACATTTTAATTCGCTAAAATTTATCCTAAATAAAATTGTCCCCTTGCTCATCCTTAGTTGTTATAATGTGCAATTATTTCAAATTTTAACAACCTTAATAAATGCTTTATGCATCCTTGGACATTGCTCATACAGTTTTTTTAATGAATTTAGATCTAATGAAGGTGCCAAATTAGCAGCACAGTGAACCTTAAGACTTTTGTATATACCCAGAGATCAAGTGCAATAAGTTACGCTAGGCTGCCTCGTGCCAGTGTCTGACTGCATACCACCACAGATGCTCAAATACCATGGTGATGAGGGCAGGATAAGAACCTGAATAGTACAAAATGGTATGTATTGGTCCTAAGCAAGAGAGGGCCTTCTATGGACACAAAATGGTACAGTACACAGCTGTGCTGCGGTAGCGTTTTAAGTGTAGACATAGCATAGAGGCAGGCACAACTTTAGCATATGCTATTAAAGTTCCCTCTGTCAGAGTACCTCATTCCCGTCCTGCAATACTCCTGAGATTTCAAGCCTGGAACATTAGGGCAGATACTGCCAGTAGTGCTGTTAAATATCTGCAGAGGACAAGAATGAGACCAGCAAGCACTGTAAATTGCTCTGACCTTAGCAAGATCTGAATTTAAGTTTTTAGAGTGAAAGATCAGTCAGCTCCTTCATGTGATGCATCACCTACCTGTTTTTCAATACAGATGTTATATAGCAAGGGTGGCCAAACTGTGGCTGACGAGCCATATGCAGCTTTTACCATTCAAGTGTGGCTTGTGGAGCCCCCCATATTCCCTTCATCTCCACCTACCAGTTGGGGAGGGGAGGGGGAACTCGGGAGCTCTACCTTGCAACGAGGTGGTGGGATAGGAGCGTCTGTCCAGTGGGGGTGTGGGGGGGGGGGCGCCTCGGGGCTTCTGCCCAGCCGGGTGCACCTGCCGGGGCTTCGGGCTTCAGCAAAAGCAGGCCTGAAGCCCTGAGCCCCATCAGGTGTGCCCCGGCTCTCGAACTTCTGAAGACTGTCAGAGGATCAGTAAGTTTGGCCACTTCTGTTACGTAGATAGGGAGCCACGTTCTGCTCCTGATTTGCTCCATGGGCAATAATGACTTCAATGACATTATGGAGGGTAAGTTAGGACAGAATTTTACCCACTATGCACAATTAAGTACTTACCTACCAGATCATAATGTCTGCAAAGGATTCTGTGTATTCTAATGACTCGCCATGAAAGATTATTCCATTTATTATTAACTAGAAACTACAAAAACAAACGTCAGGAATACAAAGTCTGAGATGCCACTTTCACTCAATTCATGTTGTTACATTTCCCACTTCTCTGCTCCCACAACACAATAAATTTACAGATAGAGTAGATACTGAATGAATTGGCTATACTGTCTTTGCTTTGGTTTTTCCCTGCTTCTGACTGTGTGTGTCACAACCTTCATGTTATCCACGCACAGCTGTTTTGTATTCATTTAGCCATGGCTTCCATTGTAGAATGTAATTATTTATTGCTGTATCTCTAGCCTTAACAGTTTTTGTAAGGCTAAATAGTCCATGAAATAATCAGAACGAGACTAGGAGAAAGGTTGCAGTGAGTTGTAAATCTGAAAAGAATCTCTGTATGTCTTTGGGTTTGGGATGGGAAAGAAGTAGCAATGTAATTCTTATCCTGTCACGTGGATACTTCATAATTATTAAAAGGGGTTAAATTCGGTACTGTTGGCAGTAGCTATTTAGAACATAAAATGTACTAGGAGTCTTATAATTACTACTATAACTGTTCAAATACTAAGTGACCCAACCTCTAAAAAAAATTAAATGTTAATCCCCAAACAACAAACCACTGTAAACAGAAGTCTTTCAGTTCCATCCTTCAGGCCATTTTTCAGCTGTCACTTTTCCCTTCAAAGGTTATTTCTTAAAACTAAATAAAATATTTATATTATCCAGTATGAGGCAAGCAACAAATTCCTCTCCCACTTCCGCTGCACAGATTTTAAGAGACTGTCTATAACTTCCTCTTTTCCCCCCTGTTAAAAGTGTTGAATATTAGTGCTCATTTTTACCAACATTGAAAATGGACATGAGACAGTCCAAGGTCAGGCTCAAATTAGATGTTGACTGGTTTGGTCATTTCTTGCTTCATCAATCTTGAATCTTGTCCCAAAACATCAGCTTTAAAATCAAAGCAGCTGATGTGATTTTTTGTCCTGTATCAAAGATTATTAAGAGTTTACATTTAGGTCCAAACCTGCATTGAGGACTGCACAGGCACACCCATGCCCTAGCACAAAACCCCTTTCAGGTGCTGTATGCAAAACATTCTCCATGCAAGATCTGGGTCTTAGCCATTTCTTTTTATACAGTCAGTATGCTCACATATAGCATTACTGAGCCACTTCTATTCTCTGGATTTAAATCAGTGCTATTAAGAATAGAATTTAGCCCATGCGTATCATGTCCATAAATAGATCTTGCAACATTTGCTATCCAAAAAACAAACCAACCTTACTCATCCACACTCAAGAGACTTGATTCTGCTCCATCTGAAGTCAATAGGTATTTTGCTATTTATGCCAATCAAGGCAGCAGTGGGCCCAAAGTGTGTGTTAGTGCTAGCTCTAGCTGGAGCTAAATACTGAATTATTGTCAGCACTAAATATGCAAAATGAAAGTTCTGAAAGTTTACCATAAAAGTGCTAAATGTTGTTATCAATCTAATTCCTGCACATTTGTTGGAGAAAAATCACCTTTGTAAAGGTCAAATTCTCCTCTCATTTACCCCTGGATAAATACAGTGCAACTCCAATGACTTCAGCGGAGAGCAAAATTTGGCCATAATTGAATGCACCAACATTTCTGGGTGGAATTTATTCCCAGATATTTCTCATCAATTCCCTAAACACTGGGAACCTGACCCTGATGATTGACCAGACAAATTCTTGAGCTTCCAAACTCTATTTGCCAGTACAGGAATTCTCTGCCTTCATAGAAACAGACCAGAATGAAAGGATTTTTTTTTGTGTGTGTGTGTGTGAATGCATTATAAGAAAAGATGCTAAAAGCCCTCAAATAATCAGTGGTAAATAATTCGCAAATGATCTCTTTCATTGTAGAATGTCACAATACAACCTCACCCATAGCATCACCACTTTAGGTGGAATTGGGAAACCACTAGATTTGATTTACCATCTAACCAATATAGCCTCCTGGATGGTAATTGGTGCCAAAGGTACCTAATGGCAGGAAATTCAAGAAATATTCCTACCTGAAAAGGAAAATTAGAACTGATCTTATATTTTTAAGCAAGAGTAATCAGCTATAGCCTAGATTTAAAGGACGGCATTTGAAAGCCGACGTTAAAATGAGAAATCCACAAAGCAAGTGAGTATGTTCATGAGACGCCAGAGTGTGCTGAAATTCCATGAATACAAATGTATTTCAGTTTAGGCACTGGCTGGCAGAGGACCACCCAAAGTTAGCTGGAAAAAATAACTTTGAAATGACTTACACTGGTACTTTTAAAATAATCAAGCTTGTATGGTGCGGCAGTACATTTGCGAGAAGCGTCATCTTACGTGCACACAGCAGATTAGAGAGGAATAGCCCTATCAAAAGATAACCTAGAAAGCAGCACTGTGTTCACAAAACACATCAAATGCAGGAAAGAAGTTGTTCCTCCTCTTCAATGGATAAAAATCAGAAATGGATAAAAAAAATAAATAAATAAACTATGAAAAAAACTTTTGGGATTCAAATATTTAAAAGAAGCTATTAAAAGCATTTGGGGAATCTATTAATAAATAATAATTTATTATAACTAATAAATTAAGGATGAGATTTTGCTTTATTCTCTTAATAAAAAATATGCTACCAATTTTAATCTATAACAAGAAGCAGTGCACAACTGAGACCACCCAAGAGAGTATTAAAATCTGGGCACCCTTTAAGTGCCTTCAGCTGGAAACTGAAAACTTAAAAGAAGGGACTTAGAAAATCTCAAGTGAGATTCTCTCCTGAGGTTTTTTTGGCCTGAGCAGGAAGATGGTTTATATGCTTTGAGGTTTATTTGTCTTTACAAAGCATATGAGTGAATTAATGACATGAAGCTAGATCCTCAGCCCCGTTTAGGTTGCATTGCAATGTCAAATCCCCAGATGTGTCTGAGCTCTCATCATGATACAGCATGAGGTCTAATCACCACTGGCTGTACTGCTCTATTAAAAGATCAGAGTGGCTGAAATCTGCTTCATTTCATGCTAATTAAGAGCAAATCCTGATTTATCTACTCATGAGAGTAAATTGATTTGAGTGGGATTACTTGCATGAGTAAGGAGGATCAGGACTGACCCTAGGCCTCCTGGCAAGATGTCAATGATGCCCCAGCTGGGCAAATTTTGAGCACTTTTAGCCTCTAACTGATGGTTGGGATAGATGATAAAATAGCCCACCACCCGCACACAATACAAAACCAACTTTTAAATAGCATGCTTGTTTTGCTATTGTAAATATTCAGATTTGCACTAAATAGTCAAGAAATCTGATTATAGCAGATAATGATATTACAAATATTTGTTTAAAAAAAAAAAAAAAAAAAGAAGAAGTTTCCAAGGCAGCACCTGCCTTAGGCTTGTAAAAATTTTCAAAGCAGAATGGATACACCAATACAAAAACTTGGCCCAAACCTTCTCTTAGCTCCGATTACTCCATTCCTCAGAGACCAATGCATCTTTTTAACAAAGACATGGTTTATAAGCCTAATATATTATTAGCACTACATTTTCTCCCATGGCTTTCCTAGCTTCCAGGTCCCTGCAGAGTGGCTGTTGACACTTCACATGCACCTACTTTATAGACCCTTTGTCTTCTGACAATATAAGCAGCAGAAGCTAGATAACCCCTATATGGAGAGGAAGTTAAGATGGTTCTCAATTCATGGTAGTATGCCTGCAATAACAAAGATTGTAGAGGGCTAGATGACATGCAAACAGACCTTGTATCTATAGACCTTGTATCTATGAATTTCTGCTACCTGAAATTCTTTTTCCAGACCAATAATGATATTATCAAATAAGAAAACAAAGGTTTTGCTACTTTACTGTCATTCTGTAAATCTGAATATTTCAGATCTGCATGTAGTGTCTTGTTGGTTTAGCAATGTTTGTATTGAAAAACACTCCTTTTCCACCAGAGGGGTATGTAACAAACTCAGGAACAGATTGCATTCAAACAGCAGTAAACTGAACAATAAGAAAAGGGGAAATTGTTTTCTATTTGCACATTTTGTTTTCCTTCAGTAAAGCCACAATGTTGTATGCCTCTGGCCTTGTCTGTATGGAGTGTCTTCTTACTGTTTCCAATTGTTACATTACCACCAGTGCTGGGATATCTAGAGTAGATTAAGACATCAATGACATTTTTATCACTGAGTCATCTGGACCTTGCTCTGAAGAGTTACATGACAGTTGTTAAAAACCGCTGACACCTTGTCTATGCCAGCAGTAGTGTGATGGTGGAAAAGTTCAGTGTAGATACAAAGGTCCTGCTGTGACCATTTTCTGCCTACAGATGAATCCAGAAATACTTCACTAACACTATGCATGTATTCTTTCTTGGTGCCCTTTTCTTAGTGGGATAAATTCCCCAATGGTGAACCCCTAGTTATCGCTAGATCAGTGGCTTCCAAACTTTATTGATTCATGTTACATTTTCTTAGAAAATTGTTGTGACGTGAATGAATGGAACATCAAACTGACATACTACCAGTGGTAAAAGTATCATGGTTTAGGAACCCAAGCTCTAGATCATTCTTGAGCCATTCATCTCCTAAATGTCGCATCAGGTAAAGAGCATACACTCCAAGTTCCCCAGCTCACTTTTTAAGTGGCATCTTAAGTTTCCCTCTAACAGGCTGCTCAGTACTCTATAGTGCAGTGTTCCTGAACCTTTTTGATACCAGGGACCAGCTTGCTGCCTTCCTAAATTGTCTCAGGGAAATCTCAGGGACTGACAAGGGGGGCTGCCACAGACCTGCGCCAGTCCACGGACCGGTCATTGAGAAACACTGTTCTAGTAGAATAACCTGTCTTGAATTTTATAGGCCTGCATTTTACAGAAAATAATTCATAAGGATGGCAAAGAGGTAGGAAACTGGCTCTCGGCTGCCCCAAATAGCATCAACATTTCACTTTTTTTTTTTTTTTTTTTTGCGCAAAACATCATTTTAAAATCAGCTTCATTCCAAAAAACAGGATTCCCCACAAAACAATTTCCCTTTTCTCACTGTGACCCCTGCTTATCATCTCGATCAGAATCATCTCATTTTTATATTGCTATATCCTCAATCTGTTTGTTGTATGCTCTTGTTGGCTCTTAATACTTCGGTTGTAAGCTCTTTGGGGCAGGAACCATCTCTTTGTTCTGTGTTTCTACAGCATCGAACACAAGGAGACACTGATTCCTGGACTGGGGACTCCTGGACACTACTGCAATACAAGTAATAATAGTGTAGCTAATACTTACAGACAATATCTAACTATAATAATATAACCATCTACCTAGAGATATTTATATGGTTCCCACCCCCATAAGATCTGCATGCACTGTAGAGTAAAGGAAGACATCTAAGATGCAAGCAAGCGGACCAGTAAAAAAATCAGCATGAGCCATCTTCCTCACTGATAACAGTAGAAAGCTGGTGAAAGTGCTAACACCATTCACACAGCACAGTGGACCAGATCCTCAGCGGATATAAAATGGCACAGATCCCAAATATTTCAATTCTGTATTGGACGGTGGAGGGGAAGGAATAGATGATGTAGACATATCGTGTGTTAACACATTCCTTTCCACTGGTATCTCAGAGGGATGTTAACAGCAGCTATTAAAGTTGGAAGTTTTTAAAATCTGCAAGTCCAGATAACTTGCATCCAAGGGTTTTAAAAGAGCTGGCTGAGGAGCTCGTTGGATCACTGATGTTGATTTTCAATAAGTCTTGGAACACTGGGAAAGTTCCCAAAGACTGGAAGAACAGTGATGATGTGCCAAGGTTTAAAAAAAGGTAAACAGGATGACCCAGGTAATTATAGGCCTGGCATTGATCTCAGGAAAAATAATGGAGCCGCTGAAGCAGGATTAGATTAATAAAGAATTAAAGAAGGGTAATATAATTAATGTCAATCAGTATGGCTTTATAGAAAATAGATCTTGTTAAAAAAAATCAAGTTATGTGATTACAAGTTTGGTTGGCAAAGGTAATAGTGTTGCTATAATACATAGATTTACATAAATTGTTTGACTTGGTATGGCACAACATTTTGATTAAAAATCTAGAACAAAATGAAATTACCATTGCACATGTTAAATGGATTAAAAGCTGGCTAACTGATAGGTCTCAAAATGTAAATGTAAACAGGGAATCGTCATTGAACAGGCATATTTCTAGTGGGATCCCACAGGGATAGTCCTTGATATTTTTATCAATGATCTGGACGATGACAAAATCATCACTGATAAAGTGTTCAGATGACATAAAAATTGGAGGAGTGGTAAACAATGAAGAAGATAGGTGGCTGATACAAAGTGAACTTGATCTCTTGGTAAGATGGGTGCAAACAATCAATCTGAGTTTTAATACAGCGAAACGCAATTATAAACATCTAGCCACAAAGATTGTAGGCCATACTTACAGGACGGGGGACTCTAACCTGGGAAGCAGTGACCCTGAAAAAGATTTAGGGGTCATGGTGGATAACAAGCTAAACATGAGCTTCCAGTGCAGCGCTGTGGACAAAAGAGCTAATGCAATTCTTGGATTCATAAACAGGATTCTCGAATAGGAGCAGAAAGGTCATTTTACCTCTATTTGGCACTGGTGTGACTGCTGCTGGAATACTGTGTCTATATGGAGATATACCTATCTCATAGAACTGGAAGGGACCCCGAAAGGTCATTGAGTCCAGCCCCCTGCCTTCACTAGCAGGACCAAGTACTGATTTTGCACCAGATCCTTAAGTGGCCCCCTCCAGGATTGAACTGGGTTTAGCAGGCCAATGCTCAAACCACTGAGCTAGTAGTTCTGATGCCCATAATTCAAGAAGGAAGTTAATAAACTGAAGAAGGTTCAGAGAAGAGACACGAGAATGAATAAAAGATTAAAAAACATAGTATATATATAGTGATAGACTCAAGGAGCTCTATCTATTTAGCTTCACAGAGAGAAGATTAAAGGGTGACTTGACCAGAGTCTGTAAGTACCTACATGGTACTTCAATCTAGCAGAGAAAGTTATAACATGACCTAATGGCTAGAAGTTGTTGCTATAGAAATTCAGACTTGAAAAGGCATAATGATGAAGGTAATTAACCATTGGAGCAATTTATCAAGAGTCATAGTGGATTCTCTGCCACTGGCAATTTTTGAAATCAATATTGAATTTTTTTTTTCCTAAAAGTTATGCTCTAAGAATTATTTTGGGACAGCTCTATGGCCTTTGTTATACAGGAGGTCAGACTAGATTAGCAAAATGGTCCCTTCTAGCCTTGCAATTTATGAATTCAATGTAGTCTTGCCAAATATATCCAAGCTGAGGATCTGACCCAGCAGATAGACTACATGAGTTACTTGTTTCTGCTTCTACCAGCCGAAAGAAGAGAATTACCTGGCAGTTTAGACTTCCAGAGAAATGCTGAAGAGTGGGTCGTTTGGGGGTTGTTGGTTTTTTCTGATGGTACGTATGTTTAAAATCACACTTCAGATCCTACCCGCAACAGAATGCCACAGTAAGATAATGCATTCAGGCACAAGATGGTAAAAGAGTTTCATTTGTTTGACAGACGTCTATATTGAAGGCTAATAAAAGCTGAGTGAATATTGCAAAGCCTATCATAAACATTCCTAAACATAACTAATTACAAGACTGATAAGACTTGGGGGCTGGAGCTCTCTTGTGCTAAATCAGATTATTGTTTGTATTGACCAGCACAATCTGGCTAAATCCCCTGTGCAAACAAGCAGTTTCAGCCAATATAGTCACACTGAGCCAACAAAGTCTTAATTTGCTAGAAGAAATGTTCATTTTACAGTATCTTGTACATCTGGCAGTGACTGAAATGCATCTAACTTAGTCAACAGTCAGATGTAATGAAATACTGCCAGCATTTTTCCACTGGAGAAATTTAGCATTCTGCAGAGTCTGAATCCAAATCTTGAACATCACTGAACATCAGATGTTACTGCATTCATTTTCAATTAAATGGCTTTTGTGTAGTGCTTACAGATAAATAGGCTGCCCACAAATGTTGTATGTGATAGAAGGTACATAGAAACAGAGTTAAAAAATAAAAAAAATAGATAAACAAATAAATAAAAGCAAAAGAACTAAGTTTAAGTCTGGGCCAGTGACATTGCTGAGAAAATGCCTTTTCTTTTTAGCATCTCTTTTCTTTAATAACCCTGTTTAATTTCTTCCTGAAAATTGATGGACATTTTTGACATCTGACCTGTACAATCAATTGATGATGCTTCTTTCCCATCTGAAACGTGCTTGAACCTTTTGATGCACATTAGATAAAATCTTCAATATTCGTTCTTTATCTCGACGATATGTTCTTAACATTCGCTGTTCCCTTATAGCCCCCTTCTTGTAGACTCCAAATCAACCTATATGAATTAGCGAATGGCAGATTCTTCCCCTTCCTCCACCCACTCCAATTCTGAGTTCTCCAGGATTTCAGTTTTCAAGAATGTAAAACTGCTCCACATGGCTGCCTACGGATGCACATGGAGCAGATTGGGAAATTTCTCCTTGGCTGATGGAAAACATGACTAATCTGCAATAGGGATGGCTCTAAAATTGACTTGCTCCCCCAGTGGAACAGAGCCATTGGTTGCTAATGTGGAAAGCCCAAACTCCCAGCAACCATGCATATTTTCTGATTCATTCTTTTTGGCACCAAGATCTTTTCTTATCACTTGTCAGAAAATAATATACCGTATCTTGGGGGTGGGGGGAAATAGCACAGTACCAACTATATTTTATTCTAGTTACACTTTGAAAATCCAACTCTCTCTTCACTTTTTCTGTTAATGGAGAGGGAGGGAGGAGATGATGGACTTTTAGACCTGAAACACCAATTGTGAGATAACGTACTGAAACACCAATATAGAAACAATCAGCCCCAGTCACTGACCCTGATGTAGAAGGAGAAACAGTAGCTTCAACTGATATCTAGCTACAAGTCCTGCTTTCTTCCCTTCCGTGGTACCTCTTCTTCTAGAACAATGGGCAACTCAAGCAAGCTCTTCTATTTTGAATTATTTATAGGCTTTTCTATGGTACTTCATATCTTAAACATTCATTAATTTAGCCTCATAACTGCCCTGATAGGAAAGGGAAGGGGGAAAATTTAAGGCAGGGAGAGGTAAAGTGATGTGACCAAAGTCAGTAGCAGAGCAGAGCAAAGAATGCGAGTTTCCTGAGTCCCAGCCTAGTACCCTGGCCACAAGACCATCCTTCCTCTCTTCTCCTTACATTCAGGAAGAGAACCCTGTTCTGGGAAAGAGCATCTTCTCCAGAAATAAAGACTGAAAAGTGCAGAACCAATTGTGAAATATACTCTTCCTTTTAGAACACTTATAGTAAAGCACTGCCTCTGAGTGCCGTCAGAGCATAACCAGTTAGATTTCCCATAGCCTGACATTTAAATAATATTTTTTAATCCAGTGAAATAACATAGGCCCAGTTCATCCTTGATTTATGCAGACACAACGTTACTCAAAGTCAATGGAGTTACACTGCTTACACTCAGTTCAAGCTGTCCCTAATTATTTAATATTCCTTATTTAGGTCCAACATTTTATCAGAGTGCTGGAATCAGTATTGGGATTACAGATTTGCATAGAGGAAAGTTTAATCCTTTCCTTTTGTTTCAAAGATGTAGGCATAAATGCATGCTAAGTTCAGGAAAGGTAAACAAATCTGATAAATGTGTTTGATTGACAGAGAAGGCTCAAGGCAAAAAGACCTCTCTGTTTTGGTGGGGATCTCTTATTGCTTTGCTATGGGCTGAGAATGAGTCTGCCTCAGTAGATACAGGGCTTTTCCGCTCTGCTTTATGGCTACAGGCTCCTAAGAGCCTTGTCAGTTCTTTCAGTCATTTTCATCTGGTGTCCCATAGTAGTTTGAGGTGGAGCTTTTCTGTGCCTATAAGAAAACTGCAGGTCTGAGGCCTACAAGGATTCCCTTCCTCAGGGAGCCTTTATGTGCTGAAAAATGGAGGGGGGGGGGAAGAGGGTGGAGAAGAGTCACCAACTGCTTGAATTGTTCCTTTGTCTAGGCAGCAAGGCCTTAAATGAAAGATTGCCTATCAACTGGGGCTGTGGGAAATGATAATTGGGGCTCAGCCCTAACCTCATTGTTCTGCACGCATCCACAGCAGCATGTTTTCACAAAATAATCTTTCTGAATTACTTTTCTACCCACCGTTTGTCTAAAACTGTAACCATCTTGCCCTCCCTTTATTTCTGAAGTGCAATGACGCTCTTGGGTTCCGTAGTCCCAAAGACAGCCAAAGCAACGTTTTGTCCAGTGGTTTCACAAAGGGAGGTTTCTTGTCAGCTTGCTCCGACAAGACACTCTACATGGGCCTTTAGCATGAAGTCAGGACAGCTCCCAACTTCAGTTTCTTCTTCCTCACAGGCCCCATCATATGCTCTTTGGCCTTGGAAAACTCTTGACCTCTAGCTAGCTGACAGAATGGAAATTTGCATTCTTTAGCTCCCAACGAAGTAGGGAGGATACCCAATGCAATAAGCTTTCAAATGAGCTGGAATTTCCAAATTCCCCCCAAATAATAAGTCATATCTTACTGTCAGGCATCTCTAAATGCACCTTGTCACATGACAAGTGCCATCTTGCTGGATGGTTAGTTGTAAAAATAAGTAAATAAAACTAAAGTGGGAGGTTAAAATGGTCCGATTTCCAGATTTGCTGTGCACTCACAAATTCCACTGACGTCAATGGAATCTGGAGGTACTCAACACCTTTGAAAACCAACCCCTAAATTAATAGTTTTAATCTAGCTTGTTTTCAATGTGGAAATTTTAATGTGATATTTCTTTGGTGTGTTTAAAGTTACAGGATTTTTTTTTTTTTCTTTTTAAAGATCTAAGTTTGAAAACAATATTTATTTACGTCTCAGAGCCACTTACATTACAAATAGAGTTTTGGCCCTTGAGTACAAAATCTCCCCAGATGTAAACTCAGCTGTTCATGTAATTAATCACTCAAGATGACTAAAGTCAAGTTCCAAAAATCCCTATTCTTCAGCTTGAGAAACTAGAAGATGCCAGAGGTTGCGATAGGAATTCTTCAGCAAAGGCGTAGAGCCTAAAAATGTAACCTGAAGTACTGTACCAAATATAGGATAGGCTGCCTTCCCCTCTTGAGGCCTAATTCTGCCCTTGGATACATACATGTGGCACTGTTTGCATTCTGTTGGAGAAGCACAAAGGACATAACCCCCCCCCGCCCTCAGTATAATTTAATTTTAATCAAGTCCTGTTCTTTTTAAAGCCACACAGACCCACATTATTGTCTGTAAGAAAACGTGCACGTTTTACTGTTAAAGATGATCTACTTTTGAAAAAATGTCAACTTGCTCCTGTGCAGAAAGAAGAGAGAGATCTGACAAAATACACTTTCAGGGTAAAAGACGGACCTGTCTATAAAATGCAATTTGAATGAAACTTTGTATAGATCATATGAACTTAATCCTTGGTACTATTTCCAGCCAGGCAACAGTAATGAGAAAAATTCTTCAACTGAAGAGGCGGGTTATTTTCAAGCTGCACTGCAGCCTTTCAGTCTCGATTTATTCTTCCCCAAAATACATTACCCCTATAGAACAAAACTATAAAACTTGTGTTTTTGTCAGGAGCAACTGTTTCATAACCATAACGTACACAAGCACTGTTTGGCTTTAAGACAGTGTTTGTCACTCAAACAGATGTTGCACTGTAAATCTGTCCAAAGAAGATACTTTATTCTCTCTTTCTGGTCAGAGAACAAAGCTGATCAAGCAAAACTATTAGGGCTACGTAAACCTTGTAGGAGTTTGGGTGAACGAACTCTTGCAAGATTGTTTGGAAGTTTGAGTCTGAGCAAGCTGAACTTCCATGGCTACCTCGTTCACAGTTAGCTGCTTTCTATCCCCTCCCCAAGATTCCATCTCTACAACAAGCCCCAGGGTATGCCCCTGCTCCTTTTTTATACATCTTAAGGCAGGGGTCCTAAGGATTATTGGGGAAGGGGGAGGAGGGATGAGAAAAGGGAGTTACCAACAACAGGAGCTAGGGAGGCTGATTGTGGGGAAGGGAGTTTTTCCCGTTTCCAGCTGCGCAAACAACCTCAAACCTGTATTCACCAACATTTTGAGATGGGCTGACGCTTGTGAACTCATGCGTTCAATACAACCTTTTTTGATGTGACATGGAAATTCTGTGGACAGGCTGCAAAAGCAGCTGTCCTTGGCCAAAATGGCTTAAAATGGGGGCTCACAAATGGGGAAAAAAAGTGAGGGGGGAAAAATTGAACCCAGAATCCCCAAAATAAGAAAAACGTTGACTATTACACTACAAGAGATATAAATAGTTGAAACTGGGGAAACAACAGCTGCTATGCAGATGGCATTTTCCACATCTTTACTGCCAAACCACACAACTCAGGGCTCCGTATTTCTGTTAATCTTCTTTAGTCAATGATGTGCCACAACAAGCGATTCACACAACTATGCACATGCATTCTATGAGTCTTTAAAGAGCCCTTAGAAAGTTATGGCTCTAGATTTAACTAAACAAATGTTCGGATTAAAGGTAGATGCCATTTAATTATCATTTTAAGGGCTTCCTCTAATTATATCCTATGGAAATATACTTTATAGCACACTGAGGTTCAAAATTAACAAGGGCCCAAGGCCATCAGTATACAGTACCTCCCAGGCCGTTAAAAATGTATTAGTGGGTAGGCCAATGGGCCCATGCAACAAATAGAGCAGTGATTTCTGTAATTATACAGTAGTAAGAAGAGTTACATCCTGACATGAGCAATAGTAGCATATTGTCCTGACACAATTCTATCTTGGGCTCTCCTTAAACCTGCCAGAGCGAACGTCCTCTAGCAAAAGAGATTTACACAAGTTGTGATTAAACCCTTGCTAATTCTATGGTTTCTGTCCCAGTCCCCAATCCCCTATGTACAGCATCTTCTCTGACCAAACTATACAATATTCTTAAATAAACCAATTACTTTAGGCCTGTTTCAAACACTGCACACAACAGTTTATTTGTTAGACTCATAAAACACTAACAGAGATGAAAATTAGAAACAGCCTTCTGCATGTGTGTATCTGGGAGAGGGGGTGGGGGGGAAATAGGTGATCTTCGGTATAGAATGAATTATAACAGAGTTTTGGACAAGAATAAACAGGACTTCTAAAGTTTTCTGTCTGCACAGAGCTTTTAAAAGAACCCAAAACAGACAACTTTGTTAAGCCATGATTTCCTGTCCTACTTACATTTGGAAAAATACTTCTTTATGGAGGGTAAAGTGGAAGAGGAGGGACAGAAATACATTTCCTTGCTACAGCATCACTCTCCATGTGCAATCACTTGTCAACACAAGAGAATGCTAATGATCACAGTCCTTGTGTCTAAAGTTCCCTTTTCATGGCATTTTAAGCATCACCACCACACATGCTCTTCAGATCAAATAAATGCAACAATCCCAGGAAATTCCTTTTGGTTCACCCATACTTTACAAGAAAGTCACACAGCTGAAATTCATTTATGCCAAATTCTTTAAACAATATGCAAGAAGCACAAGCTTTGAATAGAATACTAATTATGGGCAGCCAGACTTTTTTTTAAAGGGTCGGGTTAAAAATTATGGTTCAGTGATTCTAGATCATATTGTCTAGAAGCATGGGAATATGATGGAGTTAAATGTATATCCAGGACACAGAGCAACACATGTAACAAGGGTTAATGTAATTTTACCTTTCTATTAAAAATGCCAGACACCAAAATTCTCCCAGTGTTTTATTTTCATATTCTGGTTTATCATGTGATACACACATATCAAGTGAAAGGATGCAAATGAAAGGGTATGGTTCAAAAGGTAACACATCATCGGTAACACCTGAGACAGGTTGCACATATGCTAAGAAGTCGTCCATAGCAGAAGTACTGTATATAATGACTACCTTCACCTATCTGACCTGGAATGGTGCTGATTTAAATAAAATAAATAAATAAATAAATTTAGATGACAGATAGATGGATAGACAGACAGTTTAGAGCACTCACAACACCTTCAAAGGAAAGAATAAAGACCTTGGTGAATTTTTGCAAAGTGTGTTGCCTCAAAGCCCTTTTCATTCTGGTTCAGACACAGTATCAGATTTACAATTGAAACCATATTCCTTTCCCTTCTAAACTGGCCTGGTGAATTACTTTTCTGCAACCTGATAAACACCAACTCTTAAAATTCAAATGATGCTTTTCAGATTGACTAGAGATGACTGCAGATAGTAACTGCAAAACCAGAGGATTCATTTCACGTTCCACTCCAAAGCAGCCTGTACTTCAAGATTCCAAGAAATCCTCACCACAGTGTGCGAATGCCCAGTGGAGACAATTCTAATTTTAAATTCCCAACTGAGGCGAAGTCTAACGAGCCAGTTAGCGAAGAAAGCTTTCCGTACCTTATCTTCCTCCCTCCTAAGCAAAGGTAGCATGTTGGGGCTTACTTAACACCGGGGTGGGAGGGCTGGTTTGAATTCCTAGATCATTCAGTTTTTTTCTTTCCTTCTGAAAACTCTAGCATTCTGACCAGATGCTTGGTGGGAGCAATTCCAGTTCCATCTGTTTGAGAGTTTTAAGTTGTGCAACATAAATTTTACTTTAATGTGTTGTAGCAACAACCTCAAAAGCCCCATCTCATCTTTCAAATGTGCTTGCTCAAAGCCAGCTTTCATATATATTAACACATTAGGTATTATGCAGTACATGTCAGTGCAATGTACAGAGATTTAGCCACACCACTCCCATTAGCATTAATGGTGGTTTCACAACCAAATCCCTGAGTCACGTTGAAAATGTATTTTTGAGAAGTTCAGATCCCATTCCTTCATACCCTATTCACATCTGTCTTATCACTCGTTTTCAAACAACCCATCTGCATCCATTCTCATTAGGTTTCATAAGCTAAATAGATTCAGGTCAGGTCAGTATTTGGATTGAAGGAAGTTACAAAGTGCTAAAGGAAGTGACTCTGGTGCTTCATTAGTGTGAACTCTCTGTTCTGAGGTAATATCGAGTGAGCACTAGAGCTGTCTGAAATTTTCAAAACTAAAAATCTTTTAGCTGAAAAAGTGGCCTTTTTATCGTATATAATACACACATGCACACTTACTTTCAGTCTTTTTAAACAAAATGTGGACCAAAAAATTCAGCTTTGGACTTTTTTTAGTTTTCATTTTTTCATAATCAACCCACCCCATTCTTATTTATTGACAAAATGGAAGGAACAAACAAAGGTGAGGGAAAGGGGGGCAGAGGGGAAACAAACCAAAAAAAAAAAAAGAAGAAGAAGAAGAAGAAAAGAAAACCACTCAAAAAAATCCATTTTTAATTTTTTATCAAAAAGTTTTAAGGCATGAAAACTCATTCCTCTTTGAAACTTCAGAAGGAAGATTATTTTGAAATATTTTTGCAAAAACTAAGATTTTTTTAAGCCTGCTTCAATCAATACCCCCAGCATGATGTTGACAGGCACTGACCTGCTGTCTTCTAGATGACATATAAAAGAGATATTTTATTTTATATTACATACATACATTTTATGGAAGCATCACAAGATGGTGCAGTTATATGTAGTTTTCCAAGTTTTTCTTAGCATACAAACAAATGTTCAGTCTTGGTACAAACAAATGTACATGCTGAAGTGGTGTTAGTTTTTGTTCTGCAAGGTTCTACGTAAAGACAGGGGTCCTTGGAGAGGGAGGAATTGTATGAGCAACAGGAAAGTTTAAACAGAGACAAGGTAGAGAGCAGAGTCAATTTCTGAGGCAGAATTGCTCTCTGGGAACTAGACATTGGGTGCTGGGCTCAGATTCCCAAAAGAACGAATTGCCCTGCATGCTGTTTGACACCTTTGTTCCAGGACTCGTGTATATGTATAAAAAACAAGTTATAATCATTAGAATATACACAGTTATATATAAACAAGTTACATTAGTTAAATATACATAGACTCCATGTCACCTATTTCTCTTCCACTGGGAGAGAAGTTGTGTGCACATACACACAGTCTCTGTACCATTAATCATCAAAGCTCTTTAGGAATCCATGAATGCATGCAAAAACCTCATCATGACATGGTGTTTATTTTCTTGCAAAATTTTACAGCAACCCATTTTATATCACTATCACAGTCTACAGACTAACTGAAATCAATACAGTAACCTGTGACTCCGACATTGAATTAGAACAATGTTTATACAAAAAAATATTCGGATCTGAGAGCAGAAACAGTGATTTTACATGCTTCCACCACAGGCAAATATTATCGGTCACATACTAGTCACATACTAGATTGAGCACAAGAAAGCTGGTCAGATTCCTCTGAGGTGTCAATGGTAGCAAATGATACAACAGAGTGGATCTCATTCTTTGATGCTACTATTGCTTTAATACATTAAGTGTACTGCTATTGAAGTGTCTTTCAACTCTTCATTATCATTGTTAAAAAAGAACACTAATAGATGTATATAGACTTCAAATACCCCCCCAAAAAAGAATCAGAGAAACTTATGTTAAAAAAAGAGGTCAAAATTATGCACAAAGCAATTCTGTGTACTTCAAAAGCTAAAGGAAGTTTTCTTGCAACTTGTCTTACTTTAAAGGCCACACAGAACCCTTTGTTCCTCTGAGATTTTGCACTCCTGAGTATTACATTCCTCAATGAGCTATCAAGCACAAAACCACTGGTTTTTAATGGATACAAAGTCTGCAGTACTGCTGGCTTCAGACTGCCTATGGATATTCTCAATAGCATCTCAGATTAAACAATTAGGAAGCCCCCAAAACCAGGTTCTTCCAGCTGTGGTTTGCAAAGTCTAAAATTTAGAAGGAGCCAATCTTCTGAGGGGATTTGATAAGCTCTAGTGTGAAAGAGCTGATAGCATAGGCAGCAGCTCCATATCCAAAGCGCAACTGGATGCAGTGAAATGGGTAGCGCCAACAGCTATACAGAGGAGGTGATGCAAGAACAGAGAGAAACCCAAAACAAGATGAAGTCACAAATTACAATGTCATGGTTTTGCATGTGCACGTGTACATGGAACTCACGCTTTTCCCACTGGCTCTTGTTAAAATCAACAATAAAAACTGAGCCCATTAGTTTACTGCGAAAGGCTCAACAAGCAGATGGATTTACCAATCCTTCCAGGCTATGAATTTTATTACAAGTCACACATCCCTGCATTCTCATCCTGACACGCCTTCCTTCCTTTTCAGATGACTTTGGAAGGTACAAAGACAATCCAATAAAATTTTGGAAAAATGCTCAGCCTTCTTTCTCCTCCCTCCATATAGGGGAAAGATTTAGGGAAAAAAAATCTATTATCCTCAGTTGGGCAAAGTGCCAAACCATTTAGTTATTGTTAGCCTGTTTGGTGTTGATAAAAAATACATTTCTACGTTGTCATATCCTTGTCTTTTGGGAGGGGTGAGAATGGGAAGCTTTTTGCTTCTGCGACACACAAGGATTTCTACACGCATCTGTGCATGCGCGCGCACACACACACACACACACACATCCCTCGTTCCCTCCAAAAATAAAGAGCTATACATGTACATATATACATACACAAATGAGGACAGACAGACACCAGATATAGTTAAATATTGTATAAGAAAATAAATATGCACAAGATGTTCTATGAAAGAAGAGAGTTTGAACTTGGAGCAGTACACGAATGGAAGTTTCAAGTCTTTTATTCGAGGAACAGATCAGCTCATCTAACACTCTGTTTTGGAGAATTTCTGTCAAATTGACAATCCAATTTCAGCAGCGTACATAAAACTCTGCACAATTATTTAGCACTGTGCAGATTTTACATAACTCTTGAAGTTACTGACTTAATTCATTTTCCTTCCAACTACAAGACAGATTAATGTGAAATGAACTAAGACAGGCAACCAAAAGTAATGTTACTATGGCTAGTAAACATGCTTTAAATCGCTATATCAGTAAGCTGCTTAAAATACTCACGATCTTTGTACATTACATTTGCTCAATAATAATTACCTCTCAAACCAAGGATTATGAATATATGTACTGAATATTTCAACACAATACCAAGACAGTACAGGTAGCCAGCGATCTTGAAAGCTGACTTTTTCTTTAATAAGGTGCACTTTAATATTTGCACAAAAAGTTTCCTGTGGAGCTTGCTGATCCAGAAATCAGGAGTTCAAGACAGAATGAAGTGCAGAATCCCTGACACAGACACCCCAAGGCACGGAATCAGGATACATATTATATCTGGGGGAAGCAATCAGACCATGGGGTACCTACTAACGGCTGGCTGAAATCACTAGAAACCGACAATAGATTGATCGTCTTCCTAGCCATCAATAAAGGTAGTGCTCAGTAGGAAGAGACAAATATTACTAAGGGAGATACTGTATCTTAACTAAATTAACAGGATCATATTTTCCAGTTACAATGTAATAGAGCAGAAACATTACAACAGAAGGAAGAGGAGCTTCTGTGTACTGTAAAGTTGCTTTAAAACAGGAGGGGAGAAAATACAGCTCCTTGGGGAAAGGACTACTGTTCACTATGCATTTGTACAGCACCTATTAGAGTGGAGTCCTGACATGATTGAAGCCTTTAGGGTGCTACAGTAATATAAATGTTTAATATTAACTAATGATAATATTAAAAATCTCAAAGTTTAGGATAAACAACAGGCCTATCCTCACTTTCCTACAACTCTACACCATTCTCCTGCCCACAAGCACAGTAAGGAACCTAATGCAGGATAGACTATGCAACAATTTCCAATCTTGATTTGCTCTGCCTTCCACAAACACAATCTTGCACATACACGCTCTAACCATCTGACATTGGAGGCATCTGGATTTTGCTCTGAGCTGCCAAGAAGAAGAATGCAACAATCCAAAGAAAGGGCGCTCTCACAGGATTTTGTGTGTATTGGTTTATAGTATTATCACTTATCAGATTGCTTCACTGCAAATGTCACAAAGGAAATTAGGTTAGTTAGGAGTACAGGGATTTTAGTTACTGAAGTTAATTTCTGCACTTCTAGGAAACTCTCCAATAACTTGTCAGAGCTGATCAAGAAAAACTTAACAAAAATAAATAAAAGGACATACATTTATGAGAAAAAGCAACTCTGCACTATTAACACCTGTGGTTCTGGGGTTATGGAAAAATACTGAGAGTCCGTACTCACCACTAGGTTTAGAATATCTTTAATCATTACATAATACAGTTAAAGTTTCAGGTTAAGCTTAACACACCTTTTAACCTCAGTTTTAGAACAGACTCAAAAGAATTGTGAAGACACAATCCTACAAGTTTCTTTTAAAGAAGCCAACTTGTATAAATTTAAGAAAGCCCATAAAAGCCCCTATGCATCAAGCACAATTAATCATGGCCTGCACTGCTTCCCAGAATGGGCTTATTTGATAGGGCTTAGAGACAGGGGTTCTCAGGACAATTTTTTTGGTGGCCTCAGAGTGCGGCCACCAAATCTTGCTGGTGGCTGCTCTCACACTTTTTCCTAAAATACTTAATTAGCTTTAGGAAAACCAAATATATATGCACATATACACATCCAAATCATTGTAATTTATTTATTGCTAGCTAATAAGTCCATTGTGAAAAGCGATATTTACAAACATACAAGTATCACTTTTCACAGAAGTATCACTTACTCAGCCCTGCCAAGCCTGGGGACTAATTAAGCCCTGGATGAGGAGCTGGGGGAGGCAGTGGGGGCCTAAAGCCTGAAGCCCCACTGCTGGAGCCTAAGGCCTGCCAGCGTGCAGCCGGAGCCTGGGACTGGAGCCCAAAGCCCTGCTGTCAGAGCCTGCCAAGCCACCACCCCAGAGCTGAAGCCCAAAGCCTGAGTCCCACCACTCCTAGGAAGGTGGGGAACTCACCGGCTGCCTGTTCCTCCAGCATTGTGCCCCAGGTGTCTCCAGAGGGGGCAGGGCCCAACCCCGGCTGGCGGTCCCAGCAACCAACACCAAGGTGGTGCATCCAGGAGCAACAGGAAGAGGGAGAGGCTGTTACTCTCCTTCTCCCTCCTCCCAGGATTCTGTGGCTGCAAGAAAAGCCCCTGGTGGCCCCATTTGAGAAACACTGGCTTAGAACGTGCCATTTAATAAAATGCAAGTAAAACACTGCCTATTCCATTTTAACTACAGCAGAATGGGATCAACATGTGTCCTGCAGGTGCTGAGACATTTCTTAAAGAAAGACACAAGATTATTTAACATAATAAAAATCTTTCAGGGAGGGGAAAGCTTTTCTGTGAAATAAGTGAGTTTTTTTTAATCATTGACCTCATTCCAGATTTATAACTAATTTCGGTTGAGGGAGACAGTGGAAAAAAGTAGTGATTCCATTTGGTCTATGACAAGAACATTGGATGCAAGGATTCCCAAAGCAGAAATCATTCTGTCATTGCTATATATAAACAGAGTATCTCTAACAGGGGCGCTGGAATGGGGAGGTTGCAAAGGTGCCATGGCCTTCCCACTTTTGAAAATGGATGGGCCTGGCTCATCCACTTTTCGCCATGGGCCAGCCCCCTACCCTTCCTCTTCCCCTCGAGGCCCTGCCTCCCGGCCAGGAGGAAGCTGAAGCCCAGCCAGGTAAGAGTGGCCTGGGGAGCCCGGGCAGCTGTGAGGAGCCACGGACCCTCCACACCTGCCCGGGGTTGGGGGGACCTGAGAGCAGCCCTGGGCCCACGTCCCCACCCTCTGGGCCCTGCGCCCAGGGCAGATGGAGGGTCCACGGCTCCCCAGGCAGCTCTTACCATGGCCCGGCTGTGGTTCTTTGGCCACGGAGGCCCCGACCCCAGGCCAGGCCAGAAACCGAAGCCAGGTTGGGGTAAGAGCCACGTGGGCAGCCGTGGGGAGCTGCAGACCCTCCACCTGCCCTGGCCCAGGGCCTTGTCCTCTTGGGGGAAAAGGAGGGGCTGAGGTGGGGCCACATGGCCCCCACTTTTAGGAAGAATGCGTCACCCCTGATTTCTAGCAATTTTTATTAAATGATAGCATAAAAAATTCAACCACAAGAATTTGAAAAGTCTTCTAATATCTTCTTAGTCTTACTGCAAAGATAGATATATTGTTTTAACAGATTAAAAATGCACACACACACACACACACGAATGGAAGAAGAGCAATCAAGTTAAAAACTGGGAGGAAGGGGGTAAAGCAGGGAAATCTCATTGGTTGTGAGATAGACCTATAAGTGACAAATTGTCAGAACAGTTCACACAAATCAGGATTTGCAAACCAAAATGCTTAATTTATAAAGAGTAACAAGGACATTACCATATATCTGCAGACATAACATGATCTTGCTGCCATCATTATTATTATTAATAATTATTTCTACTACAGTAGCATCTAGGAGGTCCAGTCAGGAATCTGGGTCCATTGTGCTTGGCGCTGTACAAGCACATAACAAAAAGAGTTCCTGAGCTTACAAACCAATCTAATAATATTAGTTGAAGACACTTTTTTTCCTTGATTTCAATGGTAGTAAGAGCATGTCCTTGATGCCTGACACTTTCCCACTGTTGCTCCCATATCAATTGGTATGGATCCATTTATTTATTTACTTTTTAAAAACTAGACACACATTACTTGACACTACACATAATTTACTAAATGGGTAATTCTTCTGATGAATTGTCTGCTAAGAATACAGAACAACACACCCTCTCTATTCAGTAAGGGGGTCTATCATGCAGAGGAGTTGCACTGTTATTTGCCATTTTCAATATCAGAAGAAGTTTATTTGCAAGTCCCTGGTGCATTGACAAAGGCATGAACATTTATGGCCAACCTGCTGCCTGCCATCGGAAAACAAAACAGGCACATGCATTTACTATGTCCACAGAATACCATATCTGTGTATATAAACAGGAACTGTCAAACATTAGTGCCTGTTTGCACATGCAGTTACCCATTTTGCATGTAAAAATACCTGTTTATATAGGCAGTCATGATGATTTACTACCGAGTCGTCTATCAGTTGGGCTATGTCTACACGAGCACTTACTCCAGTATAACTTATATTGCTCAGGGGTGTGAAAAAATCAACACATTGAGTGACACAAATTACACCAACCTTAGCGCAAGTGTCGATAGCACTACGTCGACAGGAGAAGCTCTCCCTCCAACATAGCTACCGCCGCTCACTGGGCTGGAGTAGTTAAGCCGACAGGAGAGCTCTCTCCTCTCTAATGTAACCTCTTTACGCCCGCAATTTACAGCGGTGCAGCTGTATCACTGTGTTGTAAACTCTCTAGTGTGGCCATAGCCTTAGGTATCTCAATGTTATTTTTCTACACACTCAGCCTGTAGACTGATTGGTTCAACACCCATTACAGATTTCTTTATTAAAACTATGTATCTGTCTCTTCAGCAAGACTGCGAAAGAATCGGAAGAGTTCAAATAAAATCAGAAACTCTTAATGTTGTTATTTACATGACATTAGCAAACATCATAATGGTGCCAAGGCACAGTATGAAAATCCACAGCATTATCTGATCTAACAGACAAATATTAAAACTTTTTCAAATATTCAGCTCTACAGCCTTAGACAAAAAAGCCGTATTATCTAATCTTTGTTAAAAATATAACATACGCCCCTTAGCATTAACTACTTCAGATCTCAGCAGCTTGAGGTTATTTCAGGATTCACTGACTGATAGTGTAACTATATTATATGGGATTTAAGTTATAATGTCTACAGACTTAATTATCTTCCTGTAGGCCATATATTTGGAATACTATAGCAATATTTATGAGTTTGTTTCAAAGGTTTCTGATTTTATTTAAAGTATTCAAAGCATTTAAGCATACCCAGAGCATACATTAAAAAACTTCCAATAAACCATTCACCATGCAAAAGCAAATTTTCATTAAAAAGAGAGCCTTTAATTGGTGGGAACTTACTGAATGTAAACCATTTCTCAGAATACCACCCCCAAACACCTTTCTTGTAACAGATGATCATTAACTTGCTGCAGGATGGTCATTTTAACTACTGAAACCTAGCCAATGTCTTCTGAATCACCTAATACTGCCTCAATACAGTTAAGGCACTTGTGGGATCCCGCACCCCGCATAAGAGCTGTTGGCCGGACTCAGCAATGCAGATCACTCACAGCTTCCAGGGCATTGGTTCTCAAACTTTTGTAGTGGTAACCCCTTTCACACAGCAAGCCTCTGAGTGCTACCCCTCTTATAAATTAAAAACACTTTTTAAATATTTAACACTATTATAAATGCTGGAGGTGAAGCAGGGTTTGAGGTGGAGGCGGACAGCTCGTGACCCCCAAGTCATAACCTCGCGACCCCCTGAGGGGTCCCAAATCCCAGTTTGAGAACCCCTGCGTTAGGCCTGGTCTACACTGCCACTTTACAGCGCTGCAACTTTCTCACTCAGGGGTGTGAAAAAACACGCCCCTGACCGCTGCAAGTTTCAGTGCTGTAAAGTGGCAGTGTAGACAGCGGACCGGTGCTCCCAGCACTGGTAGCTATTCATGGGGGTAAGTGGTGGTGCACTGGTGCTGCAACTACACAGCTACATTGAAGACACACCCTTATGGGTGTTCAGCACTTCTGAACTTCAGGTCCTGGGTATTTAAATTCCGTATGAAGCAGCTATGTGCTGAACCACTTTGCAATGATCACCAAAAAAGAGCTGGGATCACATTTTCCACAATTCAAACAGTTTTCTGCAAGGGTTTTGTCACAAAGAAACTGAAATTTAAAAAGGTGACCATTCTGGAGTCTTTGATATCTAGGTAACAATACTGCACTAATTATCAGTCTGAATTTAATGTTCTTCAACCAGCAGATCCAGTCTGGTGAAGTAAATAGGAACTCATTCAGAATTCTAATGTTAGGGTAGTAACTAAGATTTCAACTGTATGTGCTGGGTGTGTCCTCACACAAAGCTGGAGCTCTTAATGAACAAAATCCCCATGGGAATAGATTGTAAAGCGAGTTTGGAGCCTAACTGCCCTTTATGCCTTTGAAAATTTCCTCCATATTTTTAGTGGTGGTGCTGGTCATTTTCAGCAAAGAGTCCTCAGATTTACATGTGGATGCATTGCAAGGCCAATTCTAAGGGCAGGTCTCATGCTAATGCTAGCTCATATGACCATGCCCCTTGCTAACACTAGAAAAGCAGGGATGTTGTAAATTGCGCATAATGCCAGAATTTAGACCTTTTTCTAAAAATAGTTAAAATAATACAAGAAACAACTTCTGGTGTAGAAAAGTAGCATTTTCCACACCAAGTCGGCCTGTCACTTTATCAAGTCTATTATGCTAATACTTCCAGTAGCCAAGACCATATTTTAGAAGAAAAGAACCACCAGAATGCACCTAGCCAGTTGTACAATGCACATAGGAAAAAAAAATATTCCTTCCTGACCCATGCAGTGGGTCAGTTGATGCTGTCCCCAATGCATGGAATTTATCTGAGGAATAGTGGCCATCTATGACAGGTCTCTAGCCATATGTACAATTAAATAACTTATTTTATTTGACCTTGCAGAACAGGTGGGCAGAAGTCAACATATCAGCTGTCAAGGACTAAGGAACAAGCATGGTCCATTGGCTGAACGGGGTGGTGCATGAAAAAGAAGCCTCATTTGCCTACAACAGGAGCAAAGCTGAGCTTTGACCTCAAACAAATACATTAATGGTCTCACCATGAAAAGGGCATCCATTGTTCTCCACATCTCTAGTCACATCCCCAAACAGTATATTCAGCTCCATGATCCAATCCAGAAGCCATTTACAATAATCTCAGTAACCAGGTCACAGTAACCATGAGATCTTCATCCAATTAGAGGACTTGTCATCCACCTGGATGCCAGATCTGATAAAATCCATTTGATTTGGTAATGGTTATCACCATTAGCACAGTCTGATTTTATCACCATTTACACAGCTACAGAGTTGAGCAATGGACTTTTTTTTTAAGCCAGCCACAGAACTTGACTCATGATCTTCATTTTGCTTTTTCCAATTCTAGTGACCATAACTTTAACTGAGTAGTAACCTCTCATTCTTGTAGAATGAGACTGAGGGGAAAGGAAGGAATAACCAGTTTACATTATATCCTTCACAACGTTCCCACTCAGAGTAATCTTATGTAGCATTTGGTCATATGTTTTAGGGGAAAGAGAAAAACATACATACAGTACTAGGAGCAACCTAACTCACTATTGTACTCTATAAACACTTGAGCAGTTGCATTCTTTATACACAGTCATACTCCTTAGTAAAACACTTGGCACCCAGGAGTATTTTGATATTTGAGTACTTCTAGCAACGCACTTTAGTAGTAGGCCACAATTAATAAGCAGGGAGGGGAGAGCGGGAGAGGGACAGGTAGCTTAAAAGATATCGACAAGAGTCTCTTCTCCAGCAAGGCACTGTGGCGGACAATAAATAAAATTGAAATTGCTGATCTCAGCTCAAGTCCTTGAATTATTCTCCAGATCACAGAACACATACAGGAAATAAAGTTAAGTAAAGCTACCCCACAGACAAATTTGGCACAGTTTGGCTTTTTCTGCTCAAGAGAAAGATCTAAGACGGAGCAGGGAAGGAGCATGAATTTGTCACTGTTGAGAAGGAAAACCCATTCAGGTAAAAAGATTTAGGTCATCTGCCTAGCAGGACTGGGAAAACTCACACTGGCTGACTGCCCTGCATGTGACCCATTGAAAAGAGGATGGAATTTACTTTCCAGGCAGACACAGCTCTTTACAATGAGAACTTGGAGATTACAAACTCAACTCTAAAATACAGCCTCAGAGATTAAAGCACACACACACAAATAGCACAAAATTGCACCAAAAAGGTATTATTGGAAGTTCTGACACTAAAGGATCTAAATTGGAGGGACTGGACTATATATTACACAGAAGAGAAAGAAAAAGTGTTTTGTTTTAAAGCAGTAGTAAATATTACTCGTCTCAGTCAATTCAACAGTCAGATTCCAGCTCACAGCAACCTCTCCTCATTAAGTATTATTTTCAGCCCTGAATTAGTAGCGAGCCTCTCTATAGATAGTGATTATGTGCTCCCCTCTGACTCCCTAGCTTTAAAGAGTCTCTTTCAAGCACTGAAGTCAGTCTCCAAATGAAAACAGAATGCACACATGAACACAGACCCAAATACCTTCAGGTTTTTTAAAAAAAGAAAAAGTATGCACTGAAACTTTACACCTCATCGTCCGGGCTAGGAATTTGCTTGATAGCAGCTTGATTATACTGCTTGGGCTAGTTGACTTCTTAGGAATTATCAAGGAATGCAAAGACAAAACAGAAAACTCCCTCTGATGTCCCCTGTAGTGAGTGACCTGCTTAAATGCCAAGGTGACAGATGCCTTTATCAGAAAGAGCAACTTCTCTTCTCGGCCTTTCAGGTGACTTGCAGACAGAGCGAACAGAACAGCTTTGATGCAACAGATGGATATATAATTTCAGTAGGTCTACAGTACTTATTATAGAGGAGTGAGCCTACATTTGGTAAAGCAGCCAAACCTTTATATAAAAAATGACAGCCCCTCCTCATTAACATTATCTTATTTTAGGGTGGGTTTTTCTTTTGAATTAATTCTGATGCCAAGTTACCCAGCATGGGATCTTGTCCCGCCTTCACTCATGGCATAGACATCAGGGCTGCCCTAATACAATGTGGAATATCTAAGACAAGGCTCTAAAGCTGGATTTTAGAAATTCCAATCAAATCTGTTCATTTGTATTCATAATCAAGGAACACTGTTCTTGGTTGTTTTTTTTTTTTTTTGAGGGGTGTTCTCCCTTTCAACTTCAGGCCTCACTTTCTATAATCTTGTGTCTGCAGCTGGATGGGATTTCCAAAATCACTCAGCATTGGTCTACTTCTGCTCCCCATTAAGGCAATGGTAAAAATCCCATTGCCATCAACAGAAGTAGATTTAGGCCAACACAGAGAGTTTTTGAAAATTCTTCTCCAAAAGTTTAGAGTGGTTTGCTGACTCTCCTCCACAGAGCAAGCAGTGTTTCAATGAGACACGTCTGGTTTTCCGATGTGCTCTTTGCCTCAGTTAATCAGGTTCTTGGTCTTCCCTGAGAAAGGCTAATTTAGCAATGCTGTATGATGGTGGAGTATGTGGTATGACAAATATTCTTCCACAACTCACAAAACGTATTAGTGGGACTTACCTATCTGAACTTTCATTCTACTGGACAGGCACAGCTGTGTGATTTTGCATGCTCTAAGGAAGGGTTTAGGGTTCAGTAACAGTTCTGATAAACCGAACTGTAATTTTGCGAAGAGGCAAGCAAGTCCGCTTTCTAGTTATCTAAGTAGACAGTACAGAAGTCACATTTACTGATTTCTGACCTCAGACATTTTATTTTGCTAGGACTTTTCAAGGACACACGTTCGCATTTCTAAGCTTTATCCCGAGAAATGAACTTAAACTTAAAACTATTTCAGTGAAGAAGATGATGGAACTGATTGCTCATGTATCACCCCTGATGTCCGCAGTATATACAAGGGCTTAAGTCAAATGTGTTAGGACAATAGCACTTACTGTTTTGTCTCATTTTTGCAGGGATCTTGATTGATGCAGTCCTGCCTACATTGTTCGGCACCCTCCCTTAAGCGCACACAGAGCTGCTGCCTCCAGAGAATAAAACACCCCCTCTGCAACATGGAGTCAATAATCAGATAGAAGGATAATGGACTCAAAATTCCTTCTGGCAAATTAAAAAAAGGATTTGGATTCATGGAAAGGTTTAAAATGGAGGGCGGGAAGAAAAACAAGTGGTAAAATATACTTCAAGAATCCCAAAGCAGATGCAGTAAGTATATAGATTCTCTCCTCAAACCAAAGTTACCACATCAAACAGAGATCTCTAAATATCTACTGCTAGGAGCTCTGAATGAAAACCTATTTAATATACTGCAGTCATTAGAGCATAAACAGATGGATACAGATGGCACTTGTTCACCCACTGCCAACAAAAAAGAAATCTGGCATTCCACACATGTGGTGGCTAGCAAACCCCCCAAAGGCAGTATCTGTCTTGAAAAGAGACTAGCTCCTCCTGCAGAACAGAAGGCGTTAAGATGTAGAAATAGGGTTTGGTCCCACTTAGAGATACAGTAGACAAACAAAACCACAGTCCTTTCTGAGGTAGGTTCAACAAGGTGCTAATCGAGTCCTCCCAGACCTTGCACGGTACAAGAAGGTGAACATCTAAACATACCCTTAGTAGTGAATTAACTGAAGGTCTGAAGTCCCACTAATGAGGGACATTTACTAGCTAGTTACAGCTCCTAGGGGGCAGCAGACTGAGATGGAAAAAATAAACCACACACAATACCCTCTTCTGCCTTGTGTGAACAAGGATGCCAGTTCCACAGCCTGGACGTAATTGGGCCACATAGCATCTTCCAAAGGGAAGCCTGGGTTCACCAGGGCTGACTCCTGGTGCACATTCTCAAGACAAACTGACAAGCCAGCAGGCACTGACTCCCTTCTGCCCCCCTCTCTCCCCCTCCCCAGCTGACAGAGCTCTCCCCTTTGGATACTGCAGGGCCACAGGCAAAACAGCCAGCTAGGCACTGGAGCTCCTTGGAAGAGCTTCTTCAGCACCTTCCTCCTCCTCTTCCTCTCCCAACTCGCCTGCTCAAATGGAACTCCCCAGGCCCATGGAATCATCTGGGCCCCATCATTCCCTCCAGCAGCTCTCCAAACAGTCTCTCTCTTTAAAGCTCCTTTGCTTCCAATCAGCCGGCAGAGGTGCTCTTTTGCCAACTTGCTTCTCTTAGACACATGTTGGATGCCAGTGAGGGAAGAAAGGGTATATGGCACACAGATTACTTCAACTCCAGAAAGGAACTTAAGCAGCCATCCTCTTCCAGGGGCAAAGGTTGGGTTAGGTGAGTCACTATGGGGAAGCAGTACAGAGCACCACCCAGATTTTGCCAGTCTCTGGCCTTCTGGACTGCATTTGGCTCCCCCAGGCTTTTCTATAGGATTCCTTTGGGTTTTTATTGTTGCCTAAAATCTTTGATAATGTAGGCAGCTTCAGTCCCTCCCTCTCCACAGTTTGCTCGGGGATATCCTTCCCCTTTCGCCACCACCCAAACCTTGATTACCTCCCCAGAGCAGCCTACATCTCCCTACTTTTATTTGCCAAGCTAAGGCCCTGGGGTGGCTACACTTTATGACTTCATGTAAACAATTAGCGCAAATTGTTTCAGTGTATGCGTCTAGTGGTTCTTCCAGTTCCTTTGGCTATTGTTTTCATTGGCTATCCCTTTCGTGCCATTAGATATGGTTATAAGAAAAGAATATTGTGCTTTTAGAGGTTTCTAAAACCATCAGAAGCCTTCAGCGGGACATGGATGTTACTCCGCATTCTCCTTTCCTTTTCCATTTCATCTGCTGTAATTAACATTCGCCAAGGCAGGCAGATAAGTGACAGAGAGGAAAAGAACTGTGGAGAGGTTTTGGCCTTGCTGCCCTAAATGAGGGAGTCCTTTGCAGAAAGAGAGCTTTGCAGGTTAGAGGTTGGCCATTACAATCCTAGTGAGCAAAGAGTTAGACAGGCTATAATCTTTAAATCTAGGATTTAATAATTTCTAAAAAGCACCATGAGCGACTTCAGGAAGGATTTGATAATGTCTTTCCAAGCATCTGTTCCGATGAACCAGACAGATAAGGTGGTATTTACTTATTCAGAATGGAGACCTGAAGTTTCTGATCATTTTAAAACATCACACACATATAATCCAGTAAAGTGCAGCTTTAGCACCATTTGTCTAGGAAATCTGAATGACAAAGGATTGTGTTACCTTTACTCATGTACTTTCTTCCCAACCAGTCCCTTTAATTTAAATGGGATTACTCATGTAATGAGGTACTGTTCAGGTTGAATAAGGGTGGCAGAACTGTACCCCCTCAAAAAATTAAATACGGTTGGTTAGGTCAATCAAAATGAGTGTAAGATTTGCAAAAAGCCATTCAATATGGCTAACACGATGGGTATATAGAAAGGTGAAATCGTACAAAATTAGTGCCTGTGCAGAAAAAGAGGGGAGTAGAAGTTTTCCCTTCTCAACAATTCTTCAGAAATACCACCTCAATCAAAGTTTTGACAATTACTAAGCATGTCAACTGATCATGAAAATTCATCAAGTATGTCATAAATGACAAGGAATAAGTAAGTACTTGACTGCTGAAATTGGCTGGGCTACAAAAGTTACTGACAATCACTTCCATAAATTATATGAACACATCCATCTTTTGACACAGAAGGTGTTTCCAGAGAGTGATGATTTCAGGCAAAGAACACCAAAGTTTGTATACCTGCTTAGGAATCACACTATATTTTTAATCACTGTTATGCCAAAGCATTTCAGAAAATGGCTCATCTGTGCTTCTACAGATGAAAAACATTTGCCTCTGAAGCAGATGGACTTCCATAGGACTTTTCCACATATAGGAAATTTAATCAAATCAATTTTGAACACCTATATTTCTTCTCTGGGTTACAAAAAGTCATGTGTAGGTAACAAAGAATAATGTAACCCAAGGTGTACTTCTATATTGTAATGCAGCTGTACCTCCATCAAAGCATAAGAGAAAGATATTATAAATCAAATCCTGTGTGGTTTGTTCAGGTCACTTGAATTCTGGTGACAGGTTTGCTGAATTTGCAATTCAGGAATTGTTCTCAGGGCATTACTACACAGGCCAAGTAAAGGGTGATCTTAACTGTGATTTTCTTTGTTTTTGATATTTTAACCTTAAACATAATTTTAAAAAAATTTAAAGCCAAAAACTATGTTTTTGTCGGTTTTGTGTAACTTTAACTCAGAATTTTGTAGTTATCTTTTTCTTTCAATGTATCTCCAAAGTGTTTGCAAAACTTTAATGCTTATTTTTTTAATATGAGTTTACAACCTTCAACACATGCCATTGAGCTGGAGTTCCATTAGCTCCATCTGAAATTTCATTTGGGAATTTCACTGGGTCCATCTAAAAAAAATAAGATCAACTAGAGGGGACTACCCTACCTCTCCAGACCTTACAGCAGACTATAGGAAGGAAGCCCTGATCTAGCAGACTTAAGTGAATTACCTAAGGTCTACAAGAAAGGAGCTCCAATGGGACCAACCTGTTTAGGACCTCCACCTGGTCTGAGGCCCCTGTCCATTGCCAATTTAGATACATGGAGTTTCCCCTCAATGAGACCTTTAAGCACATAAAGTGTTCAACTTGGAAAACGTCATGCATTTCTAGTGGTAATACTTCGGGTTTCTGAGCAAGCAGTATATCCCCCACCCCTCCTGCAGAGCAAAGGATATCCATAGGAATGTCTGGAGTTGCTGTGAGGCCTTCTACCCCGGCCTCCTCTTTCGATAGTCCTTCTGAGGTCCAGAGGAAGGGAATCCAGAGATTCACAAGTATTAGGGGGAAGCAGCAGTTACAATACACTTAAATTTTACTCTCACTTTCCATTATAAACTCATTGTATCAAAACCAAAGCCTCTCTAGCTTTTTATTTATATTTTAAATATACTCCTCAACCTAAACCTTATTCTGAACCCAGGGTGATTCTTCTGGCTGTCACTGGCACTGGCCAAGTATTTCCAGAGATGCCCTAGGAATCTCAAGTTCCAATGCCCACAATTCAAGAAGGATGTTGATAAATTGGCAAGGGTTCAGAGAAGAGCCACAAGCATGATTAAAGGATTAGAAAACATGCCTTATAGTGATTGAGCTCTAACTCTATTTAGCTTAAAGTGAATCATAGAATCATAGGGTTAGAAGGGACCACAAGGGTCATCTAGTCTAATTCCAGCGAATAGAAGATTAAGAGATGTCTTGATTATAGTCTATAAGTATCTACACAAGGAACAAATATTTAATAATCTAGCAGAGAAAGGTATAATATGATCCAATGGTTAGAAGCTGAAACTAGACATATTCAAACTGGAAATGAGGTGTTAATTTTTTAGCAGTGAAAATAATTAAGCATTGGAACAATTTACCAAGGACTGTGGTGGATTCTCCATCACTGTCCATTTTCAAATCAAGATTGGATGTTTTTCTGAAACATCTGCGCTAAGAATTATGTTGGGGACGTTCTATGGCCTGTGTTATACAGGAGGTCAGACTAGATGATCATAATAGTCCCCTTTGGCCTTGCAATCTACGAATTAAGAGTATGGTTCAATCTCATACGATCTTCTGCACTGGCCCTGTCTAGTAGGCCCACTGGTCTGTTTCTTAGGCCCTGTCTATATGAACAGGTAGTGCACAGCAAGCTGGGGTATAAATCTAACTCACGCCAGCCTGGCATGTGTGGACCCTGCTTTCGTGCATTAAAAGTTCCCTAGAGCACTTTGATCGATTCACATTTCAAAGCAGCATAGATCAAAGCGCACTAGAGAGCTTTTAGTACATGACAGCAAGGTCCGCATGGATAGCTGGCGCATGGCAGGCTAGTGCAAGGTAGATTCACCCCCCAGCTTGCCGTGCACTAACTGTATAGACAAGCCCTTGGACGTGAGGTCGAGTATCCGTTCTGTTTTCATTCCAATCACTGCCTCTCTTTTTCCATAGCCTTTATCCTTATTCTCAACTCATATATTCTTACTGGTGGTACAAGTTATTCTTTTGACCCATTTCCAGGCCTGCTGCAAGCATATAAAAAGCCATGCCAAACAAAGAGCAGAGCTTACACTCCCAAATTCTTGCAAGACCCAAGCAGAAAAAGTACCAAATGGACAAAGGTGGATCAATGTGCAGTCATGTCAGCTTGAGGGCCTACATAGAAAAGTAGGTTTTGAGTTTCAAAGGGGATGGAAAAGAATGACAAAGTAAGAGGCTGCATAAGAGCACAGATCATATATGGTCTTTTCATGCTAGAATAATCTCCCGTGCTCTGTAATGACCTATCAGCCAAGGCTTCCTCATTTCTTCCTCTTCTTCCTCCTAATTAAAATATAAAATACATTCCAGTATTTTTTTTCCCATGTTACAGATTGGATAAACCAAATTTGACAGCACTGAAGAAAACATTAGGGAATTTTACATTACATGATAGTTTGCTAATGGGCCAGCGAACATCTCTGATGGCTTACAGATGAAAACACTTGTTTTGTTTCCTTTCACTCTCAAAATGCTGTCAAAAGGACTGGCAATCAAATCACTTATGTGGATGTGTGTCAAAAACATGCCTGAGCCAGGTACAATATATATACTTCAGCAGCAAGATTCACCTGAAATGACATACTAGATTTTCTGAACAACAAGGTCAAAAGAGATGAGATGCAGCTAAAGTATTATTTCCAAACCATTTATGGTGTGTGCGCGCATTTTAAATTCAAATCTTATTATACTAGAACAAATGTGTGCACACACACATTTGGTTTCATAAGACAAGGTCTAGATTTAACACACACACACACTTTCCAATATGTACAGCAAAAGACCCAACGTCTTAAAAGTGATTGTAAAACTATATTCCATATGCACCATATCACAAGGTTTAATAATTGCTTAACAGTTCTCTTCATCTCTATGAACCATTTCTGCATGGTCACCTACTTGATGATAAAATAAAAACTGGGCTGGCCCAGTAAAGCTAAGACATCTCCAAAAGATGCAGTTTTTATAATAGGAAAGCATATAATTTCATGTGTAAGTTTCCTTGGTTACCAGAATCACTAGAAGGTGGATGGTTTATAAACTTCCTTTCAACTATTTAAAATAACATTTTCCAGCAAATGTATGAAATTAACTATCCCCTTTATTTTTACTTTTTAAAATAAGCAGCTATCACTTTTCTACACATGGGAATATTGGTTATTTAAAGCTAATGTTATTGGCATAACAGAGAAACAAAGACACAATTATGAAAAAGCAAAAAAAGCATTTACATTTTAAACACATTGGCTGACTTTATTTTACCAATCTGCATAAATCTGAAATCACAGTTCTTTGGATCACCTGGAGGATGTGTAATATTGTATCGCTCAATAATCTCACTGCTTTCCTTTCCATATAAGGAGAATTATTTTTCTGTATACATGCAGTGCTTTATTATGTGCAATCTTGGGGGGCGGGGGAGTGTAATCATATATCCCCATTAAGCCCATTAAATCATATAGCCATTAAGGGACCTCAATTAGTATTGAAAACACATACATACACATAATGAAGAAAAGCATTGTTAAAAAAGTTAATTGACAAGAGAGAGACCTACTTTAATCCAAGTTTTCCCAAACAACAAAGCAAATAACCTGAAACGAATTATAATGGGAAGCTAGCTTCAACCTTCACTATGGAGGGACATCACATCAAGTCATAATTGGCACTGGATTGTCACTCACGGGGAGGCTCAGAACAATGCATTGTACATGGCTCTGTTGGTTCTTTGTTTGGATTCCCCTGATTGTCTGTGAGCATATTAAATCCAATTAACAGTTTAAGAGCAAGTATCTAGTCTTCTCTATGAAACTGAACTAACAGTTTGGATGGAAACCTGATCCCATCCCATGACATTGATACCTGATATTGTTTGTTAGTCTCTAAGGTGCCACAAGTACTCCTGTTCTTCTTTTTGCTGATATTGTACAGTCAGTTCTGAATGCTCTGGGAGCCCATCCTGTAGCCTGGACCTAGAGATGAACTGCCTATATTCTCCACTCTGAAGATAGAGCTCCAAGGAGAGGGCTCAAATTACAGGCCCAGAAGAACCTGTGCTCCAAAAGCCAGGTAGCGGGCAGAGTTTGGATTCAAATCAAACTGTGGGCCAAACTCACAGGCGGCAAGAACCTGAAATCTCCACTGACTTTATGCTCAGCCCTTCTGCTTTATGCTGAAAACCTGAACCCAGATTCACACAGTGTGTAAACAGGAAAACCTGTATGGTTTACAACAAATGGTTCCTTATGGTTTTCTCTTTGGCAAGCCATTGCTCCAGCCTACTACCCTACTACATTAAAAAAAACCACAATAATATTAAACTAGAATCCACCTTAAATTTACTAACTCAAGGAAAGGAATTAATGGGAAAATGACTGTACATCCTTAACCTATTCCTCTAGGTCATCAGTTCTCAACCAGCAGTACATGTACCCCCTGAGGGTACATCAACTCATCAAGATTAGTTGCCTAGTTTTACAACAGGCTACATACAAAGCACTAGCAAAGTCACTACAAACTAACATTTCATACAGACAATGACTTGTTTATACTGCTCTACATACTGTGCACTGAAATATACGTAAATATTTATATTCCAATTGACTTATAATTGTATGGTAAAAATGAGAAATTAGGCAATTTTGCAATAAGAGTGTGGTGTGACACTTTTGTATTTTTATGTCTGATTTTTGTAAGCAAGTCATTTTAAAGTGAGATGAAACTTGGGGGTATGCAAGTGAAATCAGACTCCTGAAAGGGGTACAGTAGTTTGGAAAGTCTAAGAGCCACTGCTCTAGGTGAAGGATTCAGTCCAACCCCCATTAAAGTCTAATTAAAGTACATCTTTTTTTCCCCTGTCCCCCACCACATTCCTCCATCCTGGGAATATGTGAAATTAGATTACATTCCTCTGAAACTTCCCAAAACACAGTAGTTCACCCAGACATCTTCTGCATCTAACTATGGAGGAAAAACCTTGTTATGCCCAGTAGTACTTATTTGGTTACTCTTAAATAGACACCTAGCACCTAAATTCAATCTCCATCCAATTTTACTCTATTGTACAAATCTCCAATTTTCTGTATACAAAGTTATAAGAAAGAGGCACATGACTGGAAAGTTTTTTCTTACAGATGGCCTTTTTGGCAAATGCAGCTGATAATCATTAAAAACTTTGTTTTTTTAGGTCATCTAGTCATAGAGTTTAAAGCCTGAAGGGATCAGTAGATCATCTAGTTTGACATCCTGTATTTCACAGGCCACCAGCGCTCCCCAGCTCACACGCACTAAACCCAACAATCAAAATGAGACCAAAGCAAATGGGAGGGAAATGGTTAAATGAGATATACTCGGATAATCCTGGCAAGTGACCCGCACTCACATGCTACAGAGGAAGGCCAAAAACTCTCAAGGTCACTGCCAATCTGACGGGGTGGGGTGGGAGATTGATTCTTTCCCAATCCCACATATGACAGTTAGACCCTGAGCACATGAGCAAGAACCAGCCAGCCAAGCATCAAAGAGACAGAATACTCAATGCCACCTCAGAGCGGTGGCCCACCCTGCCCAATGTCAAATCTCCAGCTGTGGCAGGCGAAATAGACAAAGAAGGAGTCTGTATCTTACACTCAAAATGTATATTTGTAAAACTATATTACCTGTAAAGAATATAAACACCAATATGAAAAGACATTTTTCATAAATTTTGGAGAGCAATATGAATTCACCTCGTAAATGAGTGTGTACGGCAGAAGGCATGGTGAAAATGTAAAATTCCTTCCATTTTAATAACACAGAACCAATCCTGCAAACATTTACTCCTGAGCATAGTGCTTCCTGCACTGAGGACGGAGTCCCACCAATTTTTGCACTTAAATTCATTAAAGTAGTAAGCAATGCATCCAGTAGCATGTGTTTGCAAGACTGGGCCCTAATGGGCCATTAGTCACACAGGAAAGGACCTTTAATGCCAAGCAACTCTCATGATTTCTTAATACCCTGAAAAGAGAGAGGAGTCTTTTGGACTGCCAGGGTACTGAACATGACAATTTTCCTTTTAAAGTAGAGGTGCAAATAAAAGAGGAAAGAAAGGGAAGAGACAGACACTGAAAACTCAACTTAAAAAAGGCCTGTCCAATTACTGTAATTTGCTTTGTTTCTATCTAGAATGACAACTTGTATATCAAGTTTAAACCCCTGAAAAATGAGGGTTTACAATGAAAATGCTGACAAATTCTTAACCACACAAGCACTGCCAGGCACCGTTGATCCAAGGGAATTATAACTGGGAGTGAGCAGCTTTGAAGGAATAAAGATAAAAATTCCTTATGTTGCGCTAGTCACAAGGAACACTTATAGAACAGGCTCCACAAATGTCCATTATAAAAAGAAATTGAAAATAAAAATATTTAAGTTTAAAGATTTTTTTAAATTGCAATTTTATTTTACTAATTAAATTCCCAGTCCTGCTGCCACTGAAATCAGTAGCAGACTGCCATCAACAAATAGCTGCAGGTTTGCGTGGGCATTACTTCCATTTTCATTATTGCGTCTGAGTTTGAGTGTTTCTGAAAAGCAATGCTGAAATGTCTAAAATGGTAGCTAACCAAGAGTCATACTAGCTCTTAAAAATACAAGTGGGAAGCAGAAAGACAGTGTTTGACCTTTGAAACTTGCCTTCTTGTTACTGAGAGAAACCTCCAACTTTTTTTTGTTCAGCCTGCATTTTTAAAGAAATCACTGCACAGTTCAAATAAACCAACTGATCTAATTAGCAGACCACAAGCCACAGGACAGAATTATCTCCCTTGAAAGTGTGTCTCCCTCTCCGCTGGCATCTAGGAGCACTGAAGCCCCACAAACCTGCTACAGAGTTCAAGAAGGTACTTTGATTCGAAAACTAGACATGATTAGATTTTCTGTCTATTTTAACCAATTTTTTAAAAAAGTGTAACACAAATACTTTTGGCATCAATTTTTTTAAGGGAAAATGAATTGGACGCCATCTCACACCTTCCCCTATTCCCTTCCCCAGTATTTCAGCACATCCCCTTTATCAGATGGAAACGTGGCTCTGCAGCACACTGCTGACCTTTCCATCTGGGAAGAGCAACCCATTCTGAGTGGCACACCAAATGCTTCAGTCAACATACAATGGGAGTGCTGCCATATACCATCTCTCTTCACTGAGCACAACCTCTCCCTTTTGTGGTTTGTGAAATTAGACCAGAAGTCTCTGCGGATTCCCAGAACAAAGGAAACACCTAAAAATCTTCTGCCCCAACAAGCTTTGGGCAGGACCAGTAACTTTCCCTAGGTTACTTCTTACCCAGGGCACATGAAAACTAAATCAAGAGTCCCCTCGCATTTAAAAATGCAGATTGCATCATAAGTGAATGATGTTCAAACAAGAATAACTGCAGACTCTCCAATAAATACATGCTAAAATTAAGACATGGGCCCAAACTCTTCTGAACTTCAAGGATGATCAAGGATGTTGAAATCTGAACCTGAACTTGAATTTTGCAATTTGAGTTGATCTCTGACCAACTACCGTATCTTCTTGATCCAGCTGTATCTCTCAGTTAAGAATAAGACTGGTAAATGGTAAAGTCATACCATTTAGCTGATCCAATAAAATTAGCCAGACTGGAAAGATCCTTTCTCAAATGTCTTCTCATCTTAGTTAGTAGATAACATTTTTAGGCTGCTAGGAGGCAGGGAAAACCTGACCTATTTAAATGACTTTATGGTCAAAGTTCAACTAACCTTGTAACACCTGCACCTGATTTAACTTGATTATTTTTAGTCCTTGGTTACTTGTATCTGCAACTGTTTGAGGATCTGCAATGGATTCAAAAATGTGGCAAGATTCCATATCCCCAAGGTCTGTCTCACTTCCTGAAAATTTCCCTCTGGGAAAGGTCTTTATTTTCAACAACCTTCTTATTCAAGCCAAATAAAAGCGGCTGTACACACTAACCTGCCAAGAAAGAAAAAAGGCCCAAATGATTTAGGACAGAAAGTCTGACGAGATTACAAAAAGTTTCCAAAAACTAATAACTTCCATGGAATAAGCTTTGTCCTACATTAGCTGAATGATTTGTTTTCCATGATCTCCTTCTGGTCTTTTTAAACCTCTTAAAAGCAGTACATTTTAGAGTGTAATTTGCTGTAGGTCTGTTAATTTTTGCTGAGTTATTCACAGAATTCACTAGTCAGAAAACTCTCCCTCTTCTTTCTCCCTGAAATCTACCTTTCTCTACATTCTTTTTATTAATTTTCTGTGGCTCTCCAGATTTACACTGAACTGCCATGGGAAAAAGCTACCCAGAATATCCTTTTAATAAAGCCAGGAAAAACAAGCTGGTATGTATAAAGCAAAAAGTCTAGTCTTTAGGGAAGACACTAATTATTTCAACATTGTACATGGTAAAAGCAGAGCACAAATAAAGCACACATTATACTGCATACAAATAATTCTTATCAGAGGCAATATGGTAAGAATAGAGTCCTAGAAGTGAGGAATCATAGATTTTATCCTACAATGGTTAATGACTTGTTGTGATAGGCAAGTCGTTTAATGTCTAGATTGGACTAGAAGGTGCCTCAATTTATCCATCTTTAAAATGGTTATGGTACCCACCTGTTATACCTCCCAGGAGTGCTGTAAGACTTCACTAATTGTTTGTAAAACATTCTGAAATCCTCAAATGAGAGAAACACTAAGTGGAAATGAAAAGAGGCATTCACCAGCTAGGGTTACCACCTCTGAAATGCAAAAAAAAAGGCACCCCGCACACAAGGCAAGCCCTCCTCAACCCCAACCACAAAGCAACTCTGCAACCCCCCCCCCCCCCCCCCCCTTCAATAGCCACTTATAGAAGCTAGAGCAGTGGTGGGCAACCTGCGGCCCACGCCGCTTCTCGCAGCTCCCATTGGCCGGGAACGGTGAACCACAGCCACTGGGAGCTGTGGGCAGTCGTGCAAATGTAAACAAACTGTCTGGTGGCCCTCCAGCAGATTATCCTGACCGGCCACAAGTTGTCCACCACTGATCTAGAGAGATAACAAATATAGATAAGAATAACATCACTGATAAACTGCAGAAGTGGGAACACTGCAGCATCTTTAGCTGGACACAGACATTTAACATTAGATATCCCAGTGTTTGGTGATAATAATGCAAATCTTTAGACCCACATTAAAAAAATGCAGGAGTACTTGTGGCACCTTAGAGACTAACAAATTTATTAGAGCATAAGCTTTCGTGGATTACAGCCCATTAAAAAAATGGTAGATTAAATTATTTTTCTGACAACTGGCAAACCCATTAAAAAAAAAACCACAGCCAGGCCAGTCAAATACCAGCTAGATGATAACCTCTCACCAGAGCACTCCAGCTTCTTTGTGCCACTACAGTGAAGCAAAGCATAAACTTGTATTAATTGACTAGTTAAACCAGGTTTCTGGCTCCTTGCATTGCCACAGCACGCAGGTGAATTTGGCCCTAAGTGTATTATATAAACCATCACAACCCTATTAGGAACATCTGAAAAGGAAGATATATCACCAGTACAGTAGCTTGCTTGGTGACAGAACAGCAGTAGCATGAAACAGGACTACTGAGTGAGGGACCTAACTGTGCTCTCCTTCTACAGTGTAAATCAATAAATCAGTTTAGGTGAATGGAGCTACATCAGTTACACCAATGGTGTCCATGCCCAATATATTCAGCCAGGGAAAAGGCATTATATGTTGGGGAAGGCACTGGCATCCATATCCTTGTGAGGACAATGGCACTTCTCACCCTCTGCTAAGGGGACGGTGAGTTGCTTCCTAAAAGCTGTTGTAGTGGCAGTTGCAAGAGAGTGAAGTGGGTGAGGGAATAAGAGGGCAAGAAACGAAGAATGGCACTGAACTCAAACTAAAGCCATTGTACAAGCCCCGACATGCACGTGAGCGCTGCCTGTGAGAACTGCTTGCCTCAAGCGGAGAGGCAGTACTCTTCTTGTTTTAGGGCATAACTCACCATCCCACAGCACCAGGGCGCTGCAGTAAGTTATTTATGAATGATCTGATGCACAAAAAACAACACACAACATCCAGTTCCAATTGCTGCACAAGAAACATAGCAGGAAAAGAAGCAGAAAAGTTAATTTACTTAGATTGTCATCTCTCATTTTAGTTATCTGTACAGGGCCATGCAAATCTACAGCACTGTATGAACAGCATGTAACAACTACTCATGACTGTCAATGGGTGTTTTAATCCACATTCAAAACCTAGCTATTCGCTTTCTCCCAAGTGGAACAAAAACATATGAAACTCCTATGCAACTACTGAAGTATGAACATTATATGTATGGCTTTATACCTGGAGGCCACAGTTCTGCTGTGCTAGGCACTGTGCAAACTGTATCACTGTATCAAAGAGGTAGTCCCAGAGCCAAACAGCTTACAACTGAAGTTGAAGAGGAGAGACAACAGAGGGACACAAACAAATGGGGGAGGAGAGGGTGAGAAAAGCTGATCCTGTGATTCGGATCCTAGTCTAGGGTGACCAGACAGCAAGTCGGAAAAATCGGGACAGAGGGTGGGGGTGGGGTAATAGGAGCCTATATAAGACACAGCCCTAAATATCAGGACTGTCCCTATAAAATCGGGACATCTGGTGACCCTATCCTAGTCTCAGACTAGGGTTCAGATCCCTTCTTCGCCACAGACTCCTTGTGTGACCTTGGACAGGTCACTGAGTCCCTCAGTGCCTCAATTTCCCCTCTGTAAAATGGGGATAATACCACTGCCCTACTTCCCAGAATGAGGATAAATGCATTAAAGATTGTGAGGGACTCATACACTATGGGAATGGCAGGGAGATTAAGTATCTGAGACAGACAGAGATAGGAATCACAAAGTAACAACAATGACACTGCCCAAGCATTGCTGAGTTTTGTATAGCCCTCACAGCAGAAAAGAGTTTAAGGAGAGATCTGGGAGAGGACAATAAGGGGACTTGGAGAAAAATTACACAAAAGAGCTTGTTGGAAAACTTGACAAATGAAGTAAATACACATACCAGACTTCTGAAACGTCATAGAATGGCTCAGATGAATTAATCTGAAAATGGCCTCTTTCATATATACCAACAGAGTAAAAAAAATCTGTTGTGCAACAGTTATGGTTGCTCAAATGCAACCGCTAAAATGCACTTGACAAAGGAAAGCATCCCAGGAAAGAAGAGAATTAGGCTCCTCAGCTTTATGGTACCTCACTCAGTTATTTCTAATACAGCAACCCAATATACTGGCCTTAAAAGATCTGCTTGCTGAAGACTGCACGCCCAGTTGTGCTAGTACAGTTTAAATGGTGAGCCAAAGCTCAAAGATTGATTTACCACTGGCAATTTGCTGGCCCACTATGCTATTTTCCACTGTGGTAGCCAGCTGAAGACTGGAAAATATTAATAAGGTGCTCAAGAGAGATGCAGCAATTCTGAAATATTCTGGTAACTAAGATGATTGGAAAGATGACTATAAGCTCTTTGGGGAAAAGACCATCTCTTGAAACTTCTGTGTGCTGCTGCAATAACAACCACCACAGGAGGGTGTGGAGGGCAGGACAGAACAACAGTCTTTTGATAAAATGCTTTATAGGGCAGTGGGAACTAAAGCTAAACCTACCCCAAAAATCCTTGAGTAGAGTAACATCACTTTTGTTTAAACCTTACAGTCATAAACTTGTTTCATTTTAGCTTCCCATAAAAGTTCCCACCATTAAGACCCAAACTTGCATGGTTTCAAATGCCCTTAAAAACCAACTGCCCAACATACAGTTTTCTAACTAGCACTCAACTCGCCTAGAAGCCCACAATCTCTGGGCTTAACCCAGTTTTTGTGGCTAGAAGCACTGACCAAAGTCCACACAGTGTGTCCAAAACTTGTATGTGGAAAGTTAGGTGCCTCAGTCCATAATGAGGCATCTAAACAAGTGGCCTGATTTCCAGAGTGAAGTGTGTACCCTTCAGATCAAGTTTAGTTAAGGGGAAATACAGCTAACCTCCAGCAGAAGAGGGGAGGGGGATTTGGAAGAAGAATGGGTAGTGGCCACCAAGCTTTACATGGCAACTGATCACATAACCTCACAGCAGCATTCTACAAAAAACATGGAAACAGATTTCTAAATCTCCTGTTTGAAGCTGTGACTGAGGTTGTGTTTGTTTTACAGCCAAAAATGAGAGTAAATTAGAAGTATCAGCAGGGTAGCCGTGTTGCATCTGAAGAAGTGAGGTTCTTACCCACGAAAGCTTATGCTCCCAATACTTCTGTTAGTCTTAAAGGTGCCACAGGACCCTCTGTTGCTTTTTAGTAAATTAGAAAAATCACAAGAAAATCTAAAAGATTATTTATTGTCTGTTTTATACCCCTCGAAGCTGTCTGTTCCTCTGCTTGCCTGCATTACAAAGGGATGCAATCAAAGAGGGGCTGGAGAAGAAAATGCATCATTCAAGGCCACCCCATCTATTTTAACACTATCCTTATGATCACTGTCATTGTTCAAAAGCATGTGTTCTTTATTGTAAAGGAAAGGTCAAGGAGAGAAGGGAAATCCTCTCACCCAGCGCCAGGAGGGTTTGACAGTTTCCATATTCAGATTTCCACAGGGTAACAAGCTTCATCTCAAAACCTTTCCTTCATCTCAGACAGAGGACGAGTTTTTGCTTGCAAGTGCACAGCTCAAAATGCAACCACATGTGCTTACCAGGAAGCGTGACTAGAGCAAAAATACAACCCAAATATCCCACAGAGCCCACGTGACCACAGGCTTCCAGTTCAGTTCCCCCCTTTGGTGCTGTCATAGCCACATATGGTAACAACATGACAAGTCTTCCTCGCTGCATCATGCCTAAGGTTTGCTCATCTAGGTGGTTTGTCTTCTGTGTAACCCAGAAAGATGCTGCTGCATTTGCAGGAGGTGGGAGCCGACTGGTTCCGTACTCACTGCAGGCAAAAAATGCCACATCATCTCTTCAGCTGCCCTAAGTTAAAATAATGGAGAAGTTTGTCAAAGACACTAGGAAGGGGGAAAGCACAGAGAGGAAATTCACAAGAAATCAAATCCCACACACACCCACAGAGACTGAATCTCATATTCTGATTAACTGCATCTGAAATCATTGTATCCAGCTATGAGGTGTTACTGCTAAACACAACAGACACCAAAATAAACCAGGACAAACAAACAGCCACAGAAGAAAGCCAAGAGGGGGAGAAAACAAACCCTCAGGGGAGAAAAATAAAAACCAGAGCAATAGTGTCATGGGAATTAGCTCTCATAAAATGTTCAGCATGTTGTAGTTTAATGCAAATGTAAATTTTACTTAAAATCTAATCAATTTATTTTGCTTGCATTTTCCTTAAATATACAAAACAAGCAAGTTTTTGCTGGTGGGCTCACTCAGCTATGAACATTATACTAACAGTATCAGTAAGATCAATCATGCGCTAAATTGCTACTGAAAATATACTCTCTCTTCTGGCTTTATTTCTCCACATGGCTGACCTGCTATTTTCTGCTATACATTCCTTACGTAAAGTGTAACTGCATTTCAAAACTGTATATGGCCTTGCTACCGGCCTTTGCAAAGGGGTCAACATAGAACATATTTTCTGTACTCTGATGGTATTTGCCTGTGATACTATGGTGGATATATATCTAAGTTAAAAACAAAAAACCCCAACCAATAATTGGATAGATAGCTAGATATTGGTTGGTGTGTTGTTGTTTTTTTAAACTTAGAAACTAACATGCAATTATGTGACTGAGTACTGTGCAGGAATGCATTAGCAGTGCTAGAGGCTGGGAGCTGCACTGTTGCCTACGATTCACTTTGGCCATCCCTACATTAAAGTAATAGAGTGTCATGACAGCCTTACATATCAGGCCCCTGGCACATCTCTGTAGAATGGAGAGGGGAGAAAATGCATTGGGTAATTACAGCCCAGACCTGGCAGCTCCTACTTGGAAACTGTTTTACAACCTTAACTGCAACATCAGATCATTTTATTCCACTTACAACTTTCCAAAGCTTTAACCTTCTGCTTCGGTTTCTGCCTGAAGGTGAATGAGCAAGATCCCACTCAGCTGTTTTTGAGATCAGCAAAAGTTGAAATAAATGATAACCACACTTTTAAAAGACATGGCTACCAACAAAATATGGCTGCCATTTGTAACTTGAAACACTTGAAGCTTGGACTTACTCCTCACGAAGGGATCGTGCCCCCCTGCTTGGCTTTGATTTACCATAGTTATGACTATTTAAGATCAGCACTCAAAAAAAACCCATACACACAGTGAACAGTTTTGTTACATCGACAGGGCGAAGAAAGATGCCCTTCAACAGTGTGTAGCTAGATAAGTGCACCCTTTCCAAAATCTGTTCTCTGTAAGTGGCGCTGACACTAAAACTACTGAACCAATTTTGGACTGCTGTGGTGCAACCTGGAACTGCCATTAAAGGTTTCCAGCTGTGTCAGGGGGAGAAGTATGGAATGAACATGGGTTTCAAGTGATTGGAAGAGAATTCTGCAGCCAGGAGTTTGGAAGCTGTGAGAGCATTTAAAATTCGCAGATCCTGAAACTACCTTAAAAGTGACCTGGAAATGATTTTGTTTTATTGGACTTGTGTACTTTTTGCTTCTTTATGATGTTTAAAGTAGATCTGAAAGTTTGCTGTTGTGTTGGTTATTTTTTTTCTGTTTATTTGTTTTTGGTTGGTTGTTTCTTTACTTTAGAACCATAAGGAATGTCTTATGTCTGGTTTCCCCTGGATTTTCCGGAAGTCTTTTGGGATTTCTGAGTAGTGTGACAAAGTTCCTCCTCTATCTTGGTGGGTCCTGCACTTTTTGGCGGATTTTCTTGCCTCAGAGATTCACCATGTGGGTTGGGGAACAGCCCAGAGACCTTCCCCTCTGGAAGAACCCACAGTCCAGGTCAATTGGGAGGTTTGGGGGGAACCCGGGCCCGCCCTCTACTCCGGGTTCCAGCCCAGGGCCCTGTGGACTGCAGCTGTCTATAGTACCTCCTGTAACAGCTGCATGACAGCTACAACTCCCTGGGCCACTTCCCCATAGCCTCCTCCATACACCTTCCTTATTCTCACCACAGGACCTTCCTCCTGGTGTCTGATAACGCTTGTGCTCCTCAGTCCTCCAGCAGCACACCCTCTCAGCTCCTTGCACCTCTTGCTCCCAGCTCCTCACACTTGCACCACAAACTGAAGTGAGCTCCTTTTTAAAACCCAGGTGCCCTGATTAGCCTGCCTTAATTGATTCTAGAAGCTTCTTCTTAATTGGCTCCAGGTGTCCTAATTAGCCTGCCTGCCTTAACTGGTTCTAGCAGGTTCCTGATTACTCTAGTACAGCCCCTGCTCTGGTCACTCAGGGAACAGAAAACTACTCATCCAATGACCAGTATATTTGCCCTCTACCAGACTCCTGTACCCCACTGGTCTGGGTCTGTCACAGTATATGTCTTGTGAGTTTTCTCACTTTCATTAAAAGAATTGGGGTGTTTTACAAAGACCTCTCCCTCTCCAGAATGTTTATTAGCCATTGAAGTTAAATGAGTGTTAACAAACAAGTTGTCAGCATTTTAAAAATCTCTTCTCCTCTCAACAGCTCAATTCTCTTGACACCTGTAATAATATCTATGACATTTGTGATAATTTACTAGGCCTCTAGACATCCTGGGCCCTGCCTAACAGTTTCCCACCGTTGCTAACACTGGTGTTCTCACTATGTCTCCCAACATTGTTAGTGGCTTCCACTATTAAAGGCATTGCTTGAAACTGTTTCACAAACTATCTGTGAGGCAGTTATCATCCACTGAAGAACTGCAATCATCATTGGGTTGGAATACAGCAGCTTACAACAGTATACAAGGAAGTATTACATCCAACTGAAACTTGAGAGGTAACTTTATATAGGTATCAGGGGGTAGCCGTGTTAGTCTGTATCCACAAAAAAAACAAGGAGTTTGGTGGCACCTTAAAGACTAACAGATTTATTTGGGCATAAGCTTTCATGGGTAAAAAACCTCACTTCTTCAGATGCATGGAGAGGTATCACTTATTATATAGGTATCAGTTTGAATTTGGGCTGACCCAGGATTAGCAACCCTGCTCTAACAAAAGATATCAAAGCATCTTTCATAACTCTAAGCACTCAGGACCTCACCACTGTATTCTTTAACCTCATGCTGGAGAATTTTTTCAGTACTGATTCAGAGGGCAAAATACTAAAATCATTTCCCACAACCAACAGGTTGCAAATAATTTTGCAGTCCCTTGGTAGTCTCCCACCTTAGTACTAATCCAGCCTCCATACATTTACCTTATCAAGTCTGCTGTGATCACAACACAAAATAGGATGAAATAAGTGGATGACTCCCTTTTCACAAAGGAAGTGTTCAGAGAAAGAGACTGAGTCAGGAGTTCTGCTTTCTACTCCGGACTCTGCAGATGATGGTGTAATCCACATGCTTCACTCACCCATCTGCAACATCGGGACAATTCTTATCCACTTCAAAGGGTTCTTGGAAGGGTTATTTAATTAACATCTGCAAAGTGCTTTGAGATTTCTCGTGTGAAAGGCACTATAAGTGATTAGAACAAAACAGGAAACTACGATTACCATTAATGTGGCAAGAAGGAGAAATCTGACATTTTAGAATAGCTCAGATAGCATTGCCACCCTATAGAGAACAATAGTTTCCTATGGGGGAAAAAAAATTCCCAGGAAACAAAAGTGAACAGGACATGTTGTAACACCTAATTATGCATTTCAAATCTACATGCCTATGCAGGCATATATATATATATATATGGCCCTTATTATACTATCCCAGCACCTCAATCATTGACAGAGTTTACTCAGATAACACCTCTTTGGGATAGGGAAGTATCACCCTATTTTACAGAGAGGAACTGAGGCACAAAGGAGTTTAAGTGACAAGCCCAAAGTCACAAAATTTTGTCCCTGAGCTAGGATTTGAACACAGGGCTCCTGAAGCACAGTCCATGTCCCTGTCTACTCTAGATAATTCTTCCTAGAAGATAATCTCCTGACTCCATCTCCTCACTGAAGAGCTTCTCCATTTTGATGTCTTTCCATAATTACTTAAATCGCTTTCCTTCTCACAATGGCCTATATTCTTGGAAACATCACAGAATGCTATTGTGAATACTATTTGCGTTTGCATTGCTATTCGCAGGTCCCCTCTGCAATTCTCATCAGATCCCATAAGCCAAAATTACATAGATATATACGTTTAAAACACGTTTTTAAGGAAGAAAATAATATCCCAAGCAGTTTTTCCCTCAAGCCTTGGTCACTGAGAAAAAGAAACAGTAGACCCAACAACCAGCTTTGTATTATGGATACAGAATACTAGGAAATCTGGTAAATCCTAAAGAAGTGATTTTCAAAGTGTTCTCTGAAGAACACCGGTAGGTGACAGAACACTTACTGATAGTCCATGGATGGTCAGGCAGAGTGGATGAATATTAAAAAGGTTGTAATCAGATTTTTGTTTTAAATTGGAATTCTTTTATTTGAATTAAATACAGGCTTACTTTTAAAAAAATAAACCTATTTAAAATTACATTTGAAATTGTGACAACCTATATTAAGGTCCAATCTATTAATCCCATTTAAATTAATTAAAAATAATATTAAGCAGTACGTTTGCTGCCATGTTTTAAAGAAAATTAAATCAGTTCATTCAAATTTAAGAAACCAACAGGCAGTTGAAAATGCAGAAAAGATTGTTTTCCTCTCCCAAACTATGAATACAAATGGGGTGTCAGAGGATGAGAGCTACTAGTTCTAAAACCTTGAAGGACAGAGTGACCTAGAAACAATCAGTTCAATTCACTAGCTACAGATATTGTTTTCTTTGTTTAATAAATGTTAGTTTATATGCAAAACATGTTTTGATAAAACTTTTTTTCTTATGTATCGAGCACCTCAAGGTAGTTTTATTTAAATAAAAACTATTTTAAAATGTTTTTGTGCATTTAATTGAATTTTAATTTCCATCCAAATAGAGTTGGACACAAATCACATATAAAAATTAATCATAATCTGGTAAATAAGAAATGTATCATTCACCATTTTCTAACAATGTAAAAAAATTAAGAATCTGAACAAATGTGAATTAAGTATATAGTTGCTTAAATAAACTTACATAAATATATAGTCTATCCTCCTGGTTAGCAAAAACAAGGACCAAATTTAGTGTAAAGAGTATTTATTTATTACAATATTTTTATACTGGCAAAAGCCTTAGTGTAGGCAGACACAGTTACATCAACATAAGAGTCCTTTGGCTGGTAGAGCTTATTTTGTTTGGGGAAATACTTTCAGCTACAAAGCCAACTACAAAACTCAAAAAGAAGACATTTCTTGTCTTTTCAATTTTCTTATAAAAAGAAGACAGCAGAATATAATAATTGTGCCATCTAATTTCTCTGTGTCAAGGGTGACCCTACTCAATGGCATGCACATGCTTATTATTCACCCGATCACGTTGTGACGGGTTGGATCACAGAAACCCCATTGGGAGCTGCCACCCGATGTGCAAAGACTACCCCTGCTTCTGTTTTCCCTGCCAGCTCAGGACTCCAGCACCCTGTCTTGTTGAGCCAGACACTCCCGTCTGGCTCCAGACACAGACCCAGGGTCTGAATCACTTGTCCCAAAGCTGCAAGTTTATCTGAAAACAGCTCACAGGAGTGTGCTTGTCTTTAGCACTCAGATGCCCAACTCCCAATGGGGTCTAAACCCAAATAAATCCGTTTTACCCTGTATAAATCTTATGCAGAGTAAACTCATAAACTGTTCGCCCTCTATAGCACTGATAGAGAGATATGCACAGTTGTTTGCTCCCCCAGGTATTAATACATACTCTGAGTAAATTACTAAATAAAAAGTGATTTTATTAAATACAGACAGTAGGATTTAAGTGGTTCCAAGTAGTAACAGACAGAACAAAGTAAGTCACCAAGCAAAATAAAATAAAATGCGCCTATTTATGCCTAATCAAGCTGAATACAGATAATCTCACCCTCAGAGATGCTTCAGTAAGTATTTTCTCAGACTGGACACCTTCCAGGCCTGGGCACAATTCTTTCCCCTGGTACAGCTCTTGTTGCAGCTCAGGTGATAGCTAGGGGATTCTTCATGATGGCTCCTCTTCTTCCTTGTTCTCTTCCACCCCTTCATATATCTTTTGCATAAGGCGGGAACCCTTTGTCCCTCTGGGTTTCCACCCCCTCACTGGAAAAGCACTAGGTTAAAGATGGATTCCAGTTCAGGTGACATGATCACATATACAGGAAGACTCACAGGTAAATACAGTCATCTGCAGACAATGGGAGTCTGCAAGATTCCAAACCATCCTTAATGGCCCACACTTTACATAATTACAATAGGCCCTCAGAGTTATGTTTTATATTTCTAGTTTTAGATACAAGAGTGGTACATTTATACAAATGGGATGATCACACTCAGTAGATTGTGGATACAGACTAACACGGCTGCTACTCTGAAACCTGTCATTATGCAAGGCACTGCATTTAGCCGTATGGAGAAAGCACTCTATATGCATCCGAAGAAGTGGGCAGTAGCCCACGAAAGCTTATGCTCTAATAAATTTGTTAGTCTCTAAGGTGCCACAAGTACTCCTGTTCTTTTTGCGGATACAAACTAACACGGCTGCTACTCTGAAACTCAGTAGATTATAAGCTTTGTAATGATACCTTACAAGAGACCTTTTGCATGAAGCATATCCCAGTTACATTATATTCACTTATATTTTTATAAAACCATATAGACTGCACAACGTCACACACATGTGTACAAAAGTTATCATTCTATACTATGTACATAGACCTGAATCTCAACATAACCACGTTTATATCTAACAATAGAACTAGTGAGGATTGGAGAAGCTTATGTCAGATGCATTTCAAGAGAGAACGTAAAGGAATATTTCAGATGATCTTCTCCTATGTTTTCCCGGCCTTGAGTCTGTGCTCCAGCACCTGAAGATCACGCTGAAAAGCACAGATGTAAATATGAACAAATGCTTCAGTTACATTGCACAGAAGAGGATAAGTACTTTGAAGTCTGCAGGTCTCTAGTTCTGATGAACTGCTTGTTGTTCAAAATGTCCCTAAATAGCTAAGCTAAGAAGCCAAACGGCTTACTCGCTCTATCATCGCTCTCTTTGCAGGCAGGTAGGAGGGAAAGTGAACCTGTTCAAGGGAAGGATTGGAAAGGTGCACATATCTAAGCTCTAAAAGAATCCTTTTAACTGATGTACTGCCAGGAAATTCCCTTCAACATAACACTAAAGAATTGGTAGAATTAGAATCTTCTCATAAAGATGATTGAAACATTCCTATCTTCTGTCTGGTGCCAAAATCTTTTAACTCTGGATGCACAAAAATGCCATAAAATTCCTTCATTCAAAAGCATAAGAAAGATGCCAGACTTTCTTCTGCATATTAAGGAGGCCTGGATACTGAAGCATGCATTGCTGTAATCCCCTATGAACATCACATCTTCTGTGTCCTGTTCGGTCCTGAACATGCACCCGCACCCCACATAAGCACGCTGGCATCCTCTCTCACATATACACATGCACGCTGTTAGTTAAAACTTCTTCCGAGCCCTGCTTCACCACACACACCCCTTGTTTTACGTTGGCAGAGGACAGCTTAAACCTTGTTTAAAACAGGAATGATTGAGAGGAGGTGCATACCTCTGACAGCAGACTTGTTGCTCTGACATGTCCAGAAACAAGCTACATCATCAGTTTGGATGCCTGATAGGAAAACTGCACGGTCCCCTGGCTGGGTGAACAGAAGGTCTGATCTCTTCACCAGACAGTGTCTGTTCATCTAGGAGACTCAGATTTTCTTCCTTTTCCCAAAACATTTCAAGTCAAGGAGGCCATTTTACTGCCTCTTTATCTGGGCCAGAGGCAGCAAGCTGCACAGAGGAATCAGTCTGTTCAGCAGTGAGACACTTATCTCAGCTGCATATTTCCTGCTTTATTCTTTGGGAAGTCCATGAGAAGGGTGTTACAGAAACGCAAGTAACTGAGCAACTGAAATGAGGACACTTAACATTTCAACTCCTTCAGATTTTCATAGTACGGTCCCGGGGTAAAACTCATCCCGGTGCAGCTGGCCAGCACAAGGCCCAGATGCCACTAAGTGCCACTTCTGCAATACTTTAAGGCTTTAAGTGGGATTTAAGCCTTGTCCTTGTGCTGCACAGGGGCAAATTTCACCTCCTGTGGCGAAAACCTCTATTCCAGAAGTTCACCATTTCCCTATGTAGCCCAGAACTACTGCTCTTCAGAACAGGGAGTTTTATCTGTTTGGCAGAGCTGACAGTACAGCACCAGACACATTTATGGTGCTCTACCATAATAGATCATCACTATCAAGCAAACAACAGCACTCTTCCAAGAAATAGCCAATTAATGAGAAGCTGCAGCTTCCTGCAGCTGTGCCAGAGAGGCTCTTTTTAAAACTCTAACCTTGCTGTAATGGGAACTGTAATAAGGCTCCAAAATTCAGTCTTTTTAATCAAAATTAGAAATCTGAAGGAGCCCTGCAGAGCTGTGTTGGAGAGAGGAAGAGAGCGAATAGGCTCTGGCTACTTTTGCAAGGAAACGGGAGAAAGATACAAATAATCCCCCCCGACATCTTGGGGATGCGATCCCAGCTTTGCACCATTTGGAGTCAGTTCTCAGGCAACCACCCAATCAAATCATGGCTTTGAACAATGAGTGAATCTGCGTCCAAACCCTCTCCTGCTCCGCCCCTCAACCCTCCAGCAGCCTCCTGGAGGAAAATAATGAAATGTACAATATATAACCTGCCAGTTAAAACCACAGCTCTGTGTGTGGGAAAATCGGCACAGAGAATTGTTTTAACTCGCTTGTTTGCTTTTCTTTCACTGCGGGAATGGAGGGAGGGAGGAGAGTAGGTTGCTGTAATCTCGTATGCCAACTAATCACTGAAATATAACAGCTACAAATGAGGTTCAAGTTTATATTTTAGCAGGTGAAACAATGAAGCATTAAGCAAAAGGCAGATGGAAAATTTCTAACTTCTAAAGACAGTAGGTCAAATTCTGTTCTCATTCACAATGGGATGTATCTGGAGCACTCATCGATTTCAAAGGAATTCACTCTGGTGTACCCACAGAACAGAAGTGGTGACGTGCACACTGGTTAACATTTTCAAAAGCGCTTAAGTGATTTAGGAGCACAAGTCCCATAGAAAGTAAATGAGATTTGGGCTCCTAAATCACTTGGGTACATTTGAAAATTGTATTTTACTCAATGTAATCACTAAACCCCATTCAGAGTTATCAACCTTTAAATGGTTTCTGTCTGAAAGATGAAGAGGCTTACTTACAACTGGGGAGGGAGGTGGGAGGAAGGACAGGCTAACCATCTCCTTTCCCTCTTGCTACCCCTCCTTCCAAGGTTAATGGGTTATAGCATTTTTGGTGCTCCTCAAGTCAAAAACAGCTACATTTTTCAAAAGCTCAGCTCTGCTCATAACTTCAACAACATCCAGTTTAAATGATCCATCTGGGCAACCTCTCTTTTGATCTCTACATCTGAATAACCATCACAAGGGTCTCCCAAATCAGACACATATGCAAAAGCAAAATCTCCATCTTGCATAGGCAGAGGAAGCTCTGCTAGACATTTTAGCATTAAGGCAGGACAGTCAACTTGCTATTGGCCCTAATTAGCACTTCTGCGAACTGTTTAGAGAGTCATATACTCATAGAGTTATAGATTTTATGGCCAGAAGGGACCACTATATTTTCTAGTCTGACCTCCTGTATAACACAGGCCATTAAATATTACCCACTTACCCCCATATTGAGCTCCAAAACTTGTGTTTGTCTAAAGCATAACTTCCAGGAAGTCATCCAATCTTAATTTGAATGCATCAAGAAATGGAGAACTTACTCTTCCCTGAGGAGTTTGTTCCAATGGATAATAATTCTGATTGTTACAAATTTGTGTCTTATTTCCAATTTTAATTAGTCTGGCTTCAGCTTCCAGCCATTGGTTCTTGTTGTGCCTTTCTCTGCTAGATTAGAGTCCTTTCGTAGCCAGTATCTTTTCCCCATGATATTCTTTACCTGTAGCCAAGCAAAATTCAAAAGGGTGAAATTCTCTCCTACTTTCAAAAATAAGAAAATGAAAACTCATCTGAAAGCCAAAAGCCCCACTTATCAGGACAGCAAAGGCTACAGCAAAAATAGGAATTTGCTTTAGAAAAAAAGATCTGCTCCTTTTACCCGAACAATCTTTACTCAGGCCCTAACCCTGTATCAACATCTGCTAGAACAGTCCCTCATGCACATTCAGTTACCATCCAAAGCTTATTAGAAAAAGCACAATTTCCTTAGGTGTAATTTTGGTTTCTTCTGAATTGGATTCATCAACCGGGACTGATGTCATAACTCATGGCAAATAGCAAGGAACAAACATTCCCTCCTGTTCCTGAACTTCTCTGCAGGCTTTGTGGATCGATGCAGGTTCAGGGCTCTGCTCTGGTCCCTACAACCAATTTGCCAGTGACGTGCTGGGCAGCCTCCCAGTGGAGAGGCAAAGACAGGTTGGAGTCAGGTGTTGAACTGCCTGGCACAGCAATCACTGGCTACCGGAGTATGTGAGAAGTCTCTGAACTGAACACCGCTGCTGGGCAATGGAAACGTGGAGAATCTCTGGTGCTAAGGGAATTTGGAATTTACCCCCAGCTGCGAACTCCATTCCAAATGCTAAATTCCTGGGTGGGGAAGAGGGAGGGAAGCTCATTTCACACAAGAACATAATCCCTTGCAAAAGGCTCTTTCACAGGTAGCAGAAGTGGAAACATCTGCTCTCCTGCATGGGGACAAAGCCTGGGAAGGGCACAGTCAGTGTGAACAAGGCAGCAGGGAGAGTATCCCATTCCCATAACAAAACCCTCTGCCTCTAGTCTGCTGGACTGGAAGACACACACAGGCACAAGTTGTAATCTCTAACACAAAATAAATCTTTTCTTCACCCATCTAAATGTTGCTCAGCTACAGATACAAGAATATGAAGTCAGTGAGACTTTGCATAGGTGTAGGGCCAGCACTGACGGATCCCAAGGCAGAAAGGAAGCCTCAAAACTCAAGCCCTCTGTCATCTAAAATGCTGACTTCCATCTTTTACTATTTTTCTTTTCTGTTTAATTGATCTCTGCATTTTGGTAGTGACAAAATGATAGCGCTCCTTTGGCATGCTACTGTGTTACTTGTTACTGTATTTTGTAGTCTAATAGCTTGTACGGCACCTCTAGAACCTGGCAGGAGCATGAGAATTATTATATTATATGTTCCGCTTGGGAACGTGCAATATGCAAGGAACAGAGAGAATATAAATATGGCAGAGGACAAGCTGCCACAATAATTAGAGTATGCCCAAATATGCATGCTAAGCCCCACAACTGACATGACAATGGGAGGGCATGGGTATGGAAAGGAAAGTAGATCTGTAAGTGGTGTGTGTGTGTTTCCATCAGCATGTGCACAAGGATTCTCAGCACACATATTTCCGAGCCCCAATGACTCATTATCTCCAGCTATTGATCCACTAATTAAAAAATTCTGCAGGAAATTAATTCCTCTTTGTAGGTCTACACTGACCCAGCTAGTGCAATTTTAACAGGTCACACACATGCTGCAAACATCTCTTACCACTTTCATCAGGTCATTCCTTGCAATACATTATTACCTACCATTCACATTCACTATTTGATCCACTGCTGGGATCTCATTCTCTCTTTGTTTGAGGATACTTTTTGCGGGGGAGAGGACTAGTAACAAAGGTCGGACTGAAAATACACAAAAGCCAGGAAACTCAGAGTTAAGGCTGAAAATGTGTGCTGACACTGCAGCATTATCTCCCACCATTAAGCCTTTTCTGGATCTTTTGGCACAAGTGCCAGAGTTAAGGCCAGGGTGTCAGCAGAGATTTTCAGGCTTCCTGATGAATTTCTTTGCTTAAATCAAATGCTTAATGTCACTTAGACATACTATTCGTTAACACCAAATCAACCTTTAATGAAAATTAAGCGCACACACACACTTTTATATATGCCATTAGCTATATTCTTCGCAGTGGCCGTGAATTCCATATGAGCAAACTTGTAAAGTCCCAGCTATCCAAAGTGGACACAGAGGCAGAGTAAGCAAGTGGCTGGATGGTACTGACAAACAGACCAGAGTAACCGTAGCAATCAAAATTTCACAGAGTAGTGTCAAATAGCAAGTATCGGTCTCTCCCCCCCCCCCCCCCCCAGCCTGAAATCAGGAGAAAAAAGGTTGTGTTTTTTTAAAAATGGATTCTGAAGCTTCACTGTAGAGCAGTTCCACAGGAGGTTGGCTACAAGCTGGCATTGGAGGTTTCAGACTGTACTTGTTTTCTACAATACCATAGACAAGAAAGCACACACACACACTCTTCAATCTCAAGGTCCTTTAGTTATGGAACCTGGGCTCATGGAAGTTCTGCTGATTTTATTCCATGAAACAAAAATGCTTTACCGGACTCACAAAACATATCCTACAGATGACAATATTTGGCCTAGATCACAGCAACCCTCACTGAAACTGATGATGACTTACTGAGGTGAGTAAATCCATTTAATTTTCCCAGAGTAAGAGCTCATAATCATGGTGAATATGGCTGGTGTATTTTACTCCCTTATGTTTTGCATATTTGAGCTTATGAGGAAACGTCATCAACTAATAATTTGAAGGAAGGTTCAATAAAACAGTTCAGTATTCTCAAGTTCTAATTGTCACAGGGTGATGATCAAGAGCAAATTCTGATTAGCAGCCTAATGAAAATGAGAACCTGGCTCAACTGCAAGTATTGATTAACTAGTGGGAGCCACCAGTTTTAAAGGGCAAGATTGTTGCAGTGTAATACTTATTGTGTTACAATATATAAGGTGGACACCTTTTACTGAGGCCTTGGCTACACTTGCAGATGTACAGCGCTGTGAGTTAAACCTGACTTCGCGCAGCTGAGTAGGGAAAGCGCTGCCGTCTGTCCACACTGACAACTGCCCAGCGCACTGTCGTGGCCACATTTGCGGCAATTGCAGCGCTATTGGGAGCAGTGCATTATGGGCAGCTATCCCACAGAGCACCTTTTCTCATTCTGGCGCCACGGGTTGTGAGAAGGGGAGTGTGGATGCGGGGGGTCCTGTCCCAATGCCCCGTGATGCATCGCTTCGCATCACAGAAAGCCCTTTGTTTCCGTCCACCTTTGGCACCATCTTTCAACGGTTTCTGTGCAGCACAATCTGTCCGAACTGCTGAGGCATATGCTGACGAGTCTCGCCAGTACGTCATGTTTGGCTGTCAAACTATTCCTTAAGATTGAGAGTGAGAGTGAGGAGTCCGACAATGCTATCGAGCCACGTAACGTGTACGACACGAAATTGCTTGTGGCATTCACGGACATGTTCAGCACCGTGGAACGCCACTTTTGGGCTTGGGAAACAAGCACCGAGTGGTGGGATCACATCGTCATGGAAGTCTGGGATGATGAGCAGTGGCTGCAGAACTTTCGGATGAGAAAAGCCACTTTCATGGGACTGTGTGAGGAGCTTGCCCCCACCCTGCGGCGCAAGGACACGAGATTGAGAGCTGCCCTGCCAGTGGAGAAGCGGGTAGCTATTGCAATATGGAAACTGGCAACTCCAGACAGCTACCGGTTGGTCGCAAACCAGTTTGGAGCGGGAAAGGCGACCGTTGGAATCGTGTTGATGCAAGTTTGCAAGGCCATTAATCGCATCCTACTCAGAAGAACCGTGACGCTGGGTAACGTGCAGGAAATAGTGGATGGCTTTGCACAAATGGGTTCCCTAACTGTGGAGGGGCGATAGATGGGACACACATTCCTATTCTGGCACCACCCCACCTAGGATCCGAGTACGTTAATCGGAAGGGATATTTCTCTATGGTTCTCCAGGCGCTTGTGGATCACCGTAGGCGTTTCATTGACATTAACACAGGCTGGCCTGGAAAGATGCATGACGCACGCATCTTTCGGAACACTTGGCTGTTCAGAAAGATGCAGGCTGGGACTTTTTTTCCCAGAACGGAAAATCACGGTAGGGGAAGTTGAAATGCCCATTGTGATCCTTGGAGATCCCGCTTACCCGTTAATACCGTGGTTCATGAAACCCTACACAGGGAGCCTTGACAGTAGCAAGGAACGGTTCAACTACAGGCTGAGCCGGTGCCGAATGACTGTGGAGTGTGCCTTTGGCCATTTAAAGGGCCACTGGCAATCTCTGTATGGGAAGCTGGACTTGGCGAAAATGGCATCCCCGCGGTTATATCCGCGTGCTGTGCCCTCCATAATATTTGTGAAGGGAAGGGTGAAAACTTCACTCAGGCATGGACCTCTGAGGTTCAACACCTGGAGGCTGAATTTGCACAGCCAGAGAGCAGGGCTATTACAGGGGTCCAGCACGGGACTGCAAGGATTAGGGATGCCTTGAGGGAGCAATTTGAGGCTGAAAACCAGCAGATATATCTGGTGCCCTGCCCGGGAGTGAAGTGCAGTAGTTCCAATCTTTAGGAATCAGTGTTTGCTAAGCAGACTTGCAGTGCCTGTTTATTTCCTGGGCTAAGGAGTCTTTTACTTTATGCAATAATAAAGAAGGTTTTCAAAGCCAAAAAATCCGTTTATTGAAAAGGAAAAAAAATTATTCATTGGAAAGAAACAAGGGGGTGGAGTGGGGAACAGTACAATCACAGATTCGCGTATGTCCTGTCTGGTGTGCTGTGCAGTGACTGCTGCACTTCAGGACATCTATACTGCATGGTGATGGGGGTTGAGTGCAGAGGGTAAGGGTCGTGGTTTTCAGGGCTGGGTGGTGAAGATACTGGTGTTGGAGGCAGCAGGTGGCGTGAAGAACACGGAAGTTGGGGAAAGTGGGTCGGAGGTGACAGTGGGGCACAACGGAAAGAGTTTGGGGACAAGGGCTGTAGGGGGAGGTGGCGTTTGCGGTACTGCTCCTCTTTCTGCATGGCTATCAGCTCCTGGATAGCGTCTGCTTGGCGCTCCAGGATGCTTATGAGCCTATCAGTGCTTTGCTGCCAGTACTCGGTGCTTTGCTGCCGGTGCGCTGCATTTTCCTGGTGGATCCTGCTTTCTCTCTCCCTCCAGTTCTGTGCTTTCTCATTCTCTTTAACAGATTGCCGCATCACTTCTTGCAGCATGTCTTCTTTGCTTTTTCGCAGTCTCTTCTTGAGTCTTTGCAGTCTCTGAGCAGGCCATAAGAGGGACGGCCGAGGTCTCAAGGTTGATGCAGCTGTATAGACAAAATGCAACATTTAACAGAGGCAGCATTGTTTATATCTGACAGAGTAATGATTCCCCCCCACACTTAAGGAGTAGAAAACACACAGGGTCTACACAATAGCAAATTTTCCTGTCCGAAACAGAGCACACATATCCCACGGGACCTCAAAATGGTGAGTAAGGGGGACTGATTGTTTCAGGGCTGCACTGTCCTCTGGGTTTCTGTGCCTTGGGGAGAGCCAACAGCTTTAGGTGGCACCTACACTGAACACTGTCCCAACATTTTCCACAGGAGTTCGTCCTGGACGATATCTCGCTGCTGAGGGTGACCTGGAAAGCAAGGAAGGGTCTTCTACTACAATGCAGCTTCCACCCTGGTCCATATGCAGCTTGCCTGTGTGCAGCAATGGTCCCTCCGCCCTTCGCGGCACAGTGGCGCGGACACAGCCTGGCTGGGACAAGGACCACGATGGCTCTCCCAATAAACCTGCGCAAGCGCATTGCACACATTCTGGATGAGACATTCGAGGAGATTACCAAGGCTGATTACCGTGATGTGATAAACCACATCAATGCACTATTCCACATCTAGGCATGCATGCCTAACCCTCCTCTCCCAAAGAGCCCGCACCGAAAAAATCCCTTCCCGGAAAAAAAAAAAAAAAAAACGCTTACCGGGAACCTGCTCTTCTGTTTGTCCTCCACCAAGTACCAGCCGCTACGACTGGCTACCTTCCTCCTGGCTTGAGAAGAGCTCCTGGCTGCATGGCTCCAGGGATTCTGGGGTGTCTCCATCCGGCCCACCACCATCACTCCCGTTTTCCTCCTCCTCCTCCTCTTCCTCCTTCCCCCCCACACCGGCTCTGAAGTGTCCATGGTGGTGCTCGGAGTGGAGGTGGGGTTAACCCCAAGTATCGCATCCAGCTCTTTGTAGAATCAGCAGGTCGCAGGGGGAGCACCCGAGTGGCCGTTTGCGTCACGGGCTTTGCGGTAGGCACTCCGCAGCTCCTTCACTTTAATCCTGCACTGCAGGGCGTCCCGGTCATGGCCCCTTTCCATCATGTCCTTTGATACCTTCCCGAAGGTATCGTAATTCCTACGGCTGGAGCGCAGCTGGGACTGTACAGCTTCCTCTCCCCAAACACTGATGAGGTCCAGCAACTCGCCATTGCTCCATGCTGGGGCTCGCTTGGTGCATGGAGGCATGGTCACCTGGAAAGATTCGCTGATAGCACTCCACACCACGCCGGGCTGAGCAAACAGGAAGGGGATTTTTTAAATTCCCAGGGAATGTAAAGGGTGGGTCACATGGTTGGTTACCTGAGGCCAGGGCAGTTGAGTTTGAACTGATGACCAGAGTGGCTAGAACAGGCATTGTGGGATACTGCCGAATAATTCTGGAGGCCATTCACAGCGCATTGGGCAGCCACACTGGCGCTGCAGCGGCAGCGCAATACTCGCTATTCCTCTCGGAGAGGTGGAGTACATGCAGCGCTACAACCACGGAGATACAGCGCAGCAAATGCCTTGCCAGTGTGGACGGGAGTGAGTTACAGCGCTGGGGGAGCCTTTACAGCACTGTAACTCGCAAGTATAGCCAAGGCCTGAGTTGGATGAAATAGATTTTTAAAAGGCCCAAACAAAGTTATTGCTGGTAACTCAATAGACTTAGCAACCCAAAGCTGAAACAACTCCTTTTTACAGAATTAAATATGCCATCAAATAAGGGAAACTGCAATTGATGTTTATGGCTGACATCATGCAAGTAGCAGAGTTTGTATGTATTTAGCCTGTCCCTCTTAAAATTCAGACCAGGACCGGTTGCAAATTACAAAAAATACTGAAATTACGAAGTGAACTATCAAGAGATCTTAACTCAGCAGGAACAAAACTAGCTAATCGCTGGTTAGGAACTTCGGAAATTACAAACTAATCTAATTAGAGACTTTATCTTGTCAGTTACAGTCCACGTGTTAAATATTTATCAGTAAATCAAAAAATGGAAGGTTAGTTACACTGGCACATGAATTACTAGTTTCATGCTAGAACACTTGCCAGCGTGGATCAACGTTAAACAAAATGAGTGATTTGGCTTTTACAGTTTTAAAGACAAGTAATTAAATATCATCCATAAATAAATAAAGTTGTACTGAAAGCGAAGGAGGCCACAGATATAATGAAGGCTGTCAAAAGGGGATGAAACATATACTAAGGTGACATGAATTAAACTACCGTATATACTCGTTCATAAGCCGAATATTTTTGGTAAAAAGGTGACGCATCAAAGAGCAGGGGTCGGCTTATAAACGGGTCTACACCAAAATTGGATGATTTTAAACTCTATGGAATCGTTGAATTGAATATCTAATACGTTGTCATTTGTTTACCTGGAGCGTCTGCAGGCATGGAGCCCCTCAGCTCCCTGTGGCCGCAGTTCGCCGTTCGCCATTCCCCATTGGCTGGGAAGGGTGAACCGTGGCCACTGGGTGCTGAAGGGCTCCGTGCCTGTGAACGCTCCAGGTAAACAAAACGTTCCGACCCACCAGTGGCTTACCCTGATGGGCTGGGAGCCAAAGTTTTCTAACCCCTGAGACATAGGGTCGGCTTATGAAAGGGTCATACAGTTTTTGCTATTTTTACTTATCCATCTTTTGGGGTTGGCTTATAAATGAACGGGCTAATGAACAAGTATATACAGTAATTTAAAGTAAGGCCACTTTAATTCTGAATCAGAGTGTCCACACAGGGATTTAGTGAAGTTTAACTGATACATTTTAAATTCAAATCTTTAGTTAATTCGGATTAACTTTCTAGAGTGTCCCCATGTAGACAAGCCCTAAGCATCTGTAAAAAAAAGAAGGTACTTGTATGTGTCAAAGTATTTTGGGGTCCATTAATTTGTACACTGGAGGTGCAAGGGACAAGGACTTCATTTTTTCACTTGTCTATAAAGGGATATGCATGCTAAAGGCACTAATATAATAAAGTAATAGCAACAACTGCGGGAAGATGGAAAGAGACAAGATATTGGTAAGAGTTAAATAAATTTCATTTTAATGTTTGAAGGTGACTAAAGCCCTCTTGGGATAAACCAGGTTGTTAGTTGCCCAGAATTTTTAGCCAGATCCCAGAAATTTTGGGCAATAACATCAGGATAAACTTCTTCTCTCTGAAAGTGCCAGGCTATGCAGAGCACCGAAGACCTCAAGTGTTTTAAGTGCTTAGCTAAAAGACCTTCTACATACACACATCAGCATGCCCCAGAACTTGGTGGGCCAGATTCTGCTCTCAGTTGCAGCAGCATAAAATCCATAGCAAATCCATTGACATGAATGGATTTCCTCTGGATAGACAACCGTATAAAATAAAAGAGAGCACAATTTGGCCCAATTAGTATCCTAGAAGGTTGAGCGACTGAAGTTAACCCTGCTAGGAATTGAATCTGTGCTTCCAAAGAGTCCAGGGATTGCAAACCTGAGGCCAAAGGCACATTTGCACGCGAAATAACAGAGATTGAAATTGGGGAGCGGGGGAGGGAGAGAAGTGGTTTAAAAAGGTAAAATTAAAAGCACTTAAGAAAGAAATGTTTCTGCCTACAAAGGACAGAGGATTCAGTCAGTCAAAATCTGCAAATTGGTAGGTTGTACATTCTGCGCTGTCTGTCAGCATGGCACATCTTAAAGGGCTGAATAAATAATTGAAGAATAAATAATTGCGCCAGAGCTCTGTCTCATGGGCCATTTTTTATAGATTGCTGTCTAATGATAGCCCCATCTGTGACACTTTGCATTAATATGAGATAAAATTACATAGTGCCTTGTTTGCTCTGACACTGGGATGTTATGATGTCTCTTAATATTATCGTGAATAAAGGACTAGAGCAATGAGGGAAGCGTCCTGATTGCTAGGAAATGCTCAGCTGGAAAGAACCAAGTTTTAACAGTCAGAGATGTTTTGCCTCCAAAGGGGGAGGGAGGAAGGAGAAAACATTATTTCCTGTGTACTTACCATCAGTGTAACAAAAGAAAGGAGGAGCTAGTGAGTGTTCTTGGGTGCAGAAGGAGCATGAGTCCACTTCAAAGAGTCTGGTTTAGAACGTACCATTTTGGGTCTAATCTCAGTGACACAACTCAGCACCAAGGAAATAGCACCCAGACCAACGGGTCTCGGTGCTCAGTCTTTCTGGCAGATATCATCAGCGATGCTTAGTTTTTCAGTTCTCAAACTGGATTTGTGTCTCCAGAGATAACATGCTTGTTAAAAGCCAAAATGTTTTAAATAAATAAATAAATACATAACAGGTGAGAAATAACACACCTCAACCCTACTGTTCCTCTGCAAATTTGTGTACACGGAATCAATCACTTACCTCTCTAAAAGCGCAAAGTTTCAAAAAGTAGAATGAACAAAAGATTATTGGGGGTGGAATAGATCTGGACAAGGAGAAGAAATCTGGAGATAAATGTGAGAAGAGAGGGACTAATCTGAAAAGTTTTCAAAATAAATCACTTTAAAAATGTATAGCGTGTACCTTCTAAAAATGAAACCTGCATCTATCTCTGAGTTGTGAAGAATATGTATTAAGGTTATAACAACCAACAAGAATGCACTTTTATGTAGAAATCTATGATTAAATTGAGTCTTTCTGACTAGCGATTTAAATCATGATTTAAATCAAATCCACCCTGCTCTTGAGTGAAATCAGATGCCTCAGTGGATACCAGGAAGGGATACAGGCAAGCTGCTTTGGAATAACAGATAGATAGGATAGGAAGATCATAGATGTATTTTAGAATCACATAATAGCAACACTGTATTTCTACAGCATTTTCCATCCTAGAATCACAAAGCACCTTGAGATTACATTCAATAAGTCTCACACTATATTCTGTGAGGTAGGGAAACATTTTTATCTTCCCTTTGCAGATGATTGGGAAACAAAGGCACATGCAGGTAAAGTGACTTACCTGTGGTTGCACAGCAAGTCTAGATACAGGCCTCCTGACTTCAGGTCCTGCTCTTTAATCACAAGGCCATTCTGCTTCCCACTTCAATCTGAAGCATCCAGCAGGTGAGCAGATCCTGCTATGGATCTGGACTGACATTTCTGATGGGTGGTTATTACTCTCACCAGACTAGAATTGCAAGGACTTTAATAAATGTCTCAAATGGTTGTCTGTTTAGCTCTTTAGTTTGTACAACCACTATCCATACCCACTGCTAGGCTAATACAAACGGGGGTTGCAGAAGAGGAGGTGGAGTGTAGGGCATTGCTGTCTGAGACGTAGCCAGCAGCATTTCCTTCCCATTCAAAAAAGCCAGGAGCTGCATGGGATGTCTTTCCCTTACCCTCTCCAACGAGTGACAGGTAGGTGGGGTGGACCGCAAGGACAGGGCAGCTGGCCCACTATAAGGATGCTGCGCATTCTCTCTCTCTCTCTCACACACACACACCCCTACATCTGCAGTGACAGCAGGGTGTAGCTGCTATCAGGGTAGATCCATGAAAACAGATATAAGCAGCTAGAAGGCAATTTGGATCTCAGGGATTTAGAGAAATAGTATTGGCACAGTTTGTTCTATAGACAGATATAGCTAAGGTTTTATATTATATTTAATTAGATTTATAGGATACCTCCACAACTCTGTCACATTCTAGTGATCTAAAACGGGGTGACTTCTGAGAGAAAAGCTACTGTCTTCTCTGAAGCCTCAAAGCACAAACCAACCAAAACCTTGGCGCAGCTAGTTCACTGAACCACAACTGAATACTTTGTTTTCACTTGCACATACAGCCTGAGTGAGTACCTCCCAAAAATAGCACAGGAGGCTATGACACTGGCGGTCAAGACTCCCAATGACATTCTTAATGACATGACTGGACTCATAAGCGCTAGGAATCAATTTGCAAAAACAAGCAGGTTTTCAGCCCTCTACAGACCGAGATAAGAATCAGGGCTTGTCTACATTACCCGTTGGATCGACAGGCAGCAATCAATCCAGCAGGGGTCAATTTATCGCGTCTAGTCTAGACGCGATAAATCGACCACCGAGTGCTTTCCCATTGACTCCGGTACTCCACCGGAGCAAGAGGCATAGGCGGAGTCGACAGGGGAGCGGCAGCTGTCGACTTACCACAGTGAAGACACTGCAGTAAGTAGATCTAAGTACGTCGACTTCAGCTAAGTTATTTACTTAGTTGAAGTTCCGTAACTTAGATCGATCACCACCACCACTACCCCCAGTGTAGACCAGGCCTAAGACTAAAAAAGAAATGGAGGAAGAGGGTTTGTAGGGATATGAGTGCAAGACATTGACTGAACAAAGCCAGTATGTTGACGTATGTGGTTTTATTACATCCAGCTTCCCACAACACACATCCCACAAAACACACACACACACACCACACCACACATCGTAAGTCACCTACTCCTAGGTCGGGTCTAAAAGGACAGAGGTATAATTATTTTTTTTACCAATATAGTTATACTGTACAACAATATAAAGGTGGCTTAGGCACCTTTGCATTTGGGAATAGCTATACAGTTATAAAGGCACCTATATACCAATATAAGTGTATCCACACTAGGGTGGCTTAACCACTTTAGTGACTTGTGACTCTGCACTGTTTATAGTTCTCAAACCCCTAACACTCTAATGTGCAGCACAGGTCTTTAAAACATGTAACAAGGAGGCCAAAGGAAGTATACAACAATAGCCAAAAGCACAATGGTGGAAACTTAAAAGTATATTAAGCTCACTTCTTTAATATTCTTCTGATGATCTCCATTAAAAAACTGTGATATAAATAACTTATAGTTATAAATAGACCTCCTGATTAGTGTGGGACAGAGATATATTTAGATATAAAATAAAGTAACACCACTTCAAAATTGGGTACAATCCAGAGGTGTGTTCCACATTTGGTTTAGTGCAGATGGACTGATTACAGTTTTCCACCTTCAATATTTTTAGAACTGTATTCTAGATAATAGAGGATGAAACAACATGAACCATCTGGGCTCGCTCTTCCTCTTGAGTGGTGGCAATTTAAAACAGCACAAATGCCATTCAGTTGTATAATTACTGTTGAACATGCCACAAAAACTGAAACTGGATGAAACTTGTTAGAGGAAAGGTAACATGGAACAGTCATTTCATGGCCCTGATGCTGCAAAGACCTATACATGCACTTAACTTCACACACTGTAAGTAGTCCCATTGACTTCAATATCTGCACTGGGATAGTGATGAACTCCTCTCCAATGAACGCAAGTACCCTTATCAGTGGTACGTACTGCTCAGCCCTCCCTGCTCAACCAAGATACCCCCTCTTCACATCCAGAATGAATAAATTCCAACAGTATGAAAGGCAAATGCTTACACCAAGTCTATCAAGGAACGATGGCACCAAGCAGGAAGCAGTATGGTTTAGTGGATTGAGCACAATCCTGGAATTCTGGAGACCTGGATTAAATTCCCAGCTCAGCCCCAGATTTTCTGCATGACCTCGGCAATTCGCTTAATCTACCCTGTGCCTCCATTTCCCATCAAATAGGAAGCACAACTCCCTACTTCACATGGATATTATCCATTCATGATTGTGAGGCGCTCAGGTGCACATACAGGGAGTCTTGAGCAAAACTTTAAATCCGATTAAAAAAAAAAATCTCCATCCTCTTTGGCCTCCATTGTTATATTGTCAGGAATATTTATTAAGCCTGTCTTTGTTATGTACCCATATTATAACCTTTAACTACAGTGCAAAGTTATATCCTAGTAATCCCTGGCCTGACTCTCAAAGGTGCTGAGCTCCCACAACAACCTTTGAAGCCAATGGGAGTTGAGCACCTTTGAAGGATGGACAATCAGACCATCCAACTCACTTTATTAGATGTATTTAAGGAGCACCGGGTGGATCAGAGAGAGAGACTGAACAGGAACACCAGCTGAAGCCAGGGTTAAAAAAGTGAGCCAAATAAATTACCTAGTGGGAGGGAGAGGCGTGGGCTACAAATAGGAAAAACACATTTTCTATGGCAAAAAATAAAAAGTTCAGAGGTTGCCCCAGACACGGTAAATCTTTTAGTGTCCTCAAAAGTCATTCTGTCTTCCAGACATTCCACTGTTTTCTGTGGTGGATAAAAAGGGGCCAGCGACCCATGAAGTGTCAGGAATTCATCTAACAGAGACCAGGCGAAGTTGCCGGACAGCTATTGTGCTCAAGTGAAGTTCAAACGCAAATCCTGTCAAGAAATGGCACTGATCATTGGTTCAGCTGGTAGCGAAGGGGGTTGAGAAGGAAAGGGAGGGGGAGGGGGGAAAGTTTAGGCCTTTGCCAAGTAGCAGATAAAAAAGAAAGAGCAAGGCCACAATGGTATTAGGGTAACTTTCTCACAGCTACAGCTGAAAAGGGGGGCGGAGGGAGGAAAAGGAAAATGCAGGCAGCTTGATGGTCAGGCCTTTGTACAAAGCAGGCCTACTGTTGCTTTTTCAGGGGCTTGGAGGGTAAAGGGGTTTATATATTTACATTTATCAAAGCAGATTGACAAAAAGGAATTTTGAAAAGTACTGCTCTCGACATTAAATATTCATGCCAGCAGCTATGGCAGGGCTAATGGAAAGTGTTCAACAAAACCCTTAACAACTTTGTTAATGCATGGAGACCAACAGGGGTCATGCCACATTTTGAGGAAATCACGTGCCGTTTCCATGTGAATATAACAAAAATAGTTTTCTCTTTTTGACAACAGACTTAATAGGTGCCCATTTACTGAACTAAAAACCAAACAGAATTGGAGGCATCAAATTAGGGTTTTAAACACCCATCAAGTGCATGCTTTTAGTTAACCACTCTGTGTCACAGTCATTAAAACCTACTGCTATGATCTTGCCTCTGGACTTCGGTCATCAGCAGAAATGAAGCTGCCAGTGTGATGCACTTACATAGACATCTTTGTCCCGATCGAGGAGGATTTTGGCAGTTACTAAGTGGTCATCTATTTAACTTCCACACTGCAAACAGACTCAAATTTTGTTTGGTGGGTAAAAAGGGGCTGGAGGGGATGTTATAGTTTTATAGGATGCTGTAATTACAGTTGCCATCTCAATTTCATGGGAGAGAGACAAAGCAAAACTCAGATATCAACACCCCCTACCTTTTGGGGAAGATGGCACCATATTTGAAATGTGAACCTAGATCAGGATCCACATTTTGCAGAAAGCCACCCACCTCGCACTTACCCCCAATCTTTATGATGGGCCAAACCCTCAGGTGCAAAAAACCCAAACTTCCTAAACCTGGATCTGAATTTTGCTCCTTTCCTCCTCATTGCCTTCATCAAAAAGAAGGAGGTGAAGCTTGCTCTCCTCTCCACAATGAGAAAAGTGTTTTTATGAGGAATATACTGGGTCATATCCTCTGGTACAGGATGGCTGCTTTGTACCACACACTGGGCAGACTTTGATCAAAACCTAAGTGAGTGGCCTAGGGAGGATTTCCAGGTGTAGAAGTGATCAAGCAGCAGCGTACCATTGATGAAGGGCTTGTATACCACACACCGTAATCACTGCAAGCATAGTGGATAACGGGGACGCGATTATTGAAAAGGGAAGGTTATCAGGATGACTTATGCTAGGCAGAGCTTGGGCTAACTGTTTACGCCATTGTAGCCAATCTGGACGAGCATCATTTAAACCACCTTTAGGTGGTTCTAAGCGTATAGTAGGAAAATACCCATGATCGGAACAGTGCAGGCAGAGTACCCAAGGATCTGGCCTGTAAGAGCTTTTTATGCCCCCTTCTCTTCAAATCATCTGTTTAGGACAAGAACATCATTACAGTGCCTATCACACCGGGAATTCAGTCCTGATTTGAGTCTATGAGCACTACTACAACAATAATATCAGGATGACAAAGCACAAAGTACAGCCACCAACCCAGATTCAAAAGCAATTAGAGTCATAACAACCACATGCTGGATTCTGACCACACAGGCAAAATTACGAGTTTAAGGAAAGTGCTGCCTGCAGAAGACCACTATACAAATCACTACTTGCAGTCTCAAAGATCACACAGACACATGTGCTTAGCTGCTCTTAAATGTATATGATATGGCTTTAAGGTTCAAAAGCTGCTGTCTCTGTTAAACTTTTTTCCCCCTAGGTCAGCAAGTTAAATCAGTGTGTGGTTCCTGCTATATCAACTCTGCAAGTTAGACATTTTGCTTTGATAGCAGAAGTGAAATCAAGAGGCCAATTAACTTGGTTTGTTCTGAATTCAAGACAATTTATGGCCCAAGTAAAATGATTTGCAATGCAAGACAAGATCAGGTCAGGGAATCACTTTAGGAAACCAACATAGTCTTATCAGTCCATTTCTATCAAAAACTTTAGGATAGGATTGACTCAGATTCTGTAATTTCTACTAGTTGGTGCAATTAAATTATATTGGCTTAGAACCTCTTATGACTCATCAAACTTTCAAAACAGCTTCTACAAAAAGAGCACCAAGGCCTGTCTTCATTCTCTATTCCAGTGGTTCCCAGCCAGGGGCCCGGGGCCATGAGCAGGTTTCAGGGGAGCCGCCAAGCAAGGCCAGTGTTAGGCTTGCTGGGGCCCAAGGCAGAAAGCTGAAGCCCAGGGCTCCCAGCCCCGCCAGCTGGGGCTGAAGCCGAAGCCTGAGCAACTTAACTTTGTGGGGACCGCTGTGGCATGGACCCTGGACAGTTGTCCTGCTTCCTACCTCCTAATACTAGCCCTGGCTTTTATATGCAGAAAAACAGTTGCTGTGACACTGGTGGGCCGTGGAGTTTTTATAGTCTGTTGGGGGGGGGGGGGGGAACCACCCAAAAAAAACCCCTGCTCTACTCCCTTTAATTAAAAAAAACAAAAACACGCACACACAGAGAAGAGAAAATCACCATGAGTCATTCTCAGGACACGGACTTGTTGTTAATCTGAAAAATGCATTTCTGATCGGGAAAAATAGAAACGAATACACGTGAACATCTCCTAGAAATCCAACGAGTGTTAGTGGACAATAAGACTGCCTTTTTATGTTCATATGCATGGCATTCCTTACATCCCATTTTACCTAGAAAAGGTACCATTGCATTTTCTACTTTAGGCATCATTAACCCTCTGCATTCTGGACATGAAATACTGTGGTCATCCGACATTTAGCCTTCACAAAGCAAGCAAGAGCCTTTGCAGAGCTTCCCAAGTTAAAATAGCCTCACAGTCCGAACTGAGGCATGTCTACACTGAAATTACACACCTGCAGCTGGCCTGAACCCAAACATCTACACCACAATTAAATGGCCCCCTAAGCCCGAGTCCCACCAGCCCAAGTCAGCTGACATGGGCCAGCCGCTGGTGTTTAATTGCAGTGTAGACACCCACACACTCTAGACAGGGCATTAGCTGAGGTTTGTTGAATAAACAATTAAGATTAAGTAGCTTCACTCTTCCTACAGGCATTAGCACGATCATATCAGTTCATGAAATGGTCATGAATATAGACTGCAAAACCTAGCAAGAGTGTAACATTTTCATGCTTTTTATTCATTATGACAGGGTCTTTTGTGAGCACCTCGGTTCCATCACCATTTCCATTCGCTTTTAGGGCTATCATATCAGCCCTGCCAGACTTCAAATAATTTTTGGTGGCTTAATTACGGTTAAACAAGAGTATTTAAAACTGAAAGAAGTCAGAGTTGATGCAAAGCCATTTTAAGCAATATATATGAACATTAAAGCATAGCTGACACTTATTGCTTTTGAACCAAACTAAATGCATCAGTTTAGAACAAAGGCACACAATAAAACGCCACGCCACACCACACAAAAGACCAGATCCAGAACCTCAGCCGGCATAACACTTGCATTAACTCAAAGGGTGCTGTACTGTATGTCTGTTTATGCCACCTGATGCCCTTAAAACTCACTTTTAGCACACAAAGGCTAAACCCAGGATAACCGGGGCTATTATTTTTTTAAATATCCATTTGGTCGTCAGGAGTTAAACAATGCCCCAAGCATATTTGAGTGTGTCAGGTTTGTACTTTTCTGTTCTGTAACATGTAATATCACAGATCACTTATTTTTATGCTCATCATCAGCTGTTACATTCATCACTTGACGTCTGATTTTCCTTCTTTGTTTGTTTTTAAAATACTTCCTAATAAAAATCTCAAACTATTATTAATGCATATATTTTTCACAAACTATGCTTTTCATATTCTGATGTTAAACAGATGTTAACTACCTATACCCTCTGTGATGCAAGCATTAGCCCTATATTTTAGGTGAGAGAGCTAAGGCAAAGAGGGTAGGTGAGATGTCTGAGACCACAGAAACAGTTAGTGTCAGCGAGGAATTCACATCTGAGACGTTTCTAGACATAATCCTGGGTTCAGGCCATTAGATTACACATTCCTGTAATATCCAGCCTTTGTCACGACAACAAATCAAATTCATACAGAGCTAGAAAGCATCAAAGAGATGTAACTCCACTTTAGAATTTGACTTGAAGTACCTAGAGGGAACAGAAAAAAAGCATTGAAACTAATATTCATATGCCAGCAACGACTATAACCCTAAGTGTTTAACAGTTTCTTTAACAAGTCTTTGTTTAAACCAAACTGATTCTATTAATCTCCTACTGAACAAATATGATAAATTTCTTTCCAAATTATCCTCCGGTGAGCAATGATGAATACCAGCAATATTCTTTAAGTGATCCATTATTTTAATCTGGCTATAAGCAGCTCCAGGTATTTTATATGCATAGATATGAATAATCTTCAATCTGATAATCAGGTGTAAAACAGTTTGGTGCTGTGAGGTTTGGACAGAACATGGAAACAGTCAAACCCTCAGTAACAGATCGAGCAACTCAGAAACCTCATCTCAGCAGAGTTCACATTGTAACAATACAGAACATAATTTACAAGCTACCATGAAATGCTAGAGGTCAAAATTTTCAGGGCATAATTTAAACAAGAAGAACGTGCATAGGATATTGTATTAGGCTTTGAGATCTTAAAAAAAAAAGTTGGCTGGGGTAAAAATGCAGACAGTGCTTTGTGGTTAGAAAGAAAAAGGTAATTATTTGTCAGATGTAACATCCAAATGCTTTTCTCTATTCTTTTTATTAGCAAGCTCATCTATCTACCCACATGCACACACATACGCCATCTGACTTTAAAAAGAAAGTGTAAAGCATTATTTGAAACATGTTCACAAATTATCTTTTTTGTGTCCCATTGCATAAGAGGTACATGGAGTGGTACCTCAACATCTTCCAATGTCCCCACCCTGCTTACTGGTGGCCCTTAATAATTTGGGTTGTTAAGATACTTGGATGAACTGCATTTTCAACACGATAAAAGATCAAATCCTTTTGATGTTTAAGTCCCAGGAAGTTCAAAGGTCAGCCTGCTTACCTAATTTGCTGTTTATGCAGAGTCAAAGCAGGAAATGCCTCATTTCTAAACTTTTCAGTTGAATGTATCATTTATTGTGAAGTTTGAAGCACTGTTAATTGTTTAACGTACTGGTGTTTAGTACTATGCTGAACAGTTCATTCAAATGGGTGACAAATGCTTTCTGATCACCTAGAGGAAGCACTTTGATTGTGCAAAGTATCTCCCCCTTCCTAGGTCACACTTGCAAAAAGGAAAAAAAAAATGGTTTCTACCTTTCCTGGGTATATCCGAATGCATTGCACATTTTGCATAGCAACAAAACCAATGAAAAATATTATTGCATAACCTGTTTTTAAAGCGAGCTGTGGTAAATTCTGAGAAAAAGCACACACAAAAGAATGAAAATAGAATATAAAAATTAGCATAAAAGCAGGAAGGAGACAGTAAAATGGGACAGTTTGAGCAAAATGGTTTAAGTTAACAAGTTACATACAAATGGATATGTGTTTCAATGAAGGAGCCTGTGAAAGCAAACGTTCTTTGTTTAAAAAACATATCCAGTTGCATTTTCCTTTAATATGCATAAAGCATGGGGAGAGAGAGAGAAAAAACGCTGATTGGGCTCAATGGCTTTTTCCTTGTTCTAAGATAAGTCCCCACAGGGTTACCTTTGCCATTTCTAAATTTTTAACAAAAATTACAAAGTCTTGTATGAATTGCATTCCAGCAAAACAAAACAGGGAGACAGAATCATTGCCCCAGGCCTTGGGCTGTACTGCGGCTGATTTGCACTGCACTATTGGCAGCAAGCGGCCCTAAAACATCCTGTATCCATCCATGGGACAAATGCACCACTCAGTACAGTTGTATGGAGTCAGAATAATGGCTCTTAGGCCATTACCTCCCCACCCCCACTTTGCTTGTCCTCCCAAGAGGGAGGTCAGGGCATTAGTGTACCCCAATGATCATCAGTTATAGCTTCTTGGAGCCACAGACAGCCAGCACTAGTTACAGCAGCCTGAGGTCTGCTCTAACTTATGCCAAGGAACCAGCCCGGCATACAGTCAGCCCCGGATCAGAACCGCCTAATTAGGGCAAAGGCCACCCTTGCACATCTTTTACTGGGCTGCACCACGCACTCTCTGCCTACAGTCAAGAACCTGGATCCTTATGCCCCGTCTGGGAGGCCACACCTTGCACATGATGGAAAACAGATGTCTAGCAGGATTTCTAACTACTATTTATTTATTGCTTAAAATGTAAAGTTGTTTAGCTGCTACTGCAATTTTCCTCTTGGAGATTCTTGGGTCTTCATAATCATCTCTGCTTCGTTTCTAGTAAACTGGATCCAGCTTTCAGCAATGTACCGTCATACCAGCTAAAATAGTTTGAGATTCACAGAGAAGTATATTCGTCAAAGAGCAACTTTGTTTATATATATATAGCTCCAAGGTAAGCATTATTTTTTACTCATCTTTATATCCTCAAGGGTCTTTCAGTATTGTTTTCTATTGCTTACATTGCAGCTATTTAAAAAGCCACAATAATAAAAAGACCTGTGCAATTGTGTATCTAGGCAATGTCCATACTTCTAGTATCCCACACACCAAACATCCTCCCCATTGAGCATTAAAAAAAAAAGACAAGCCTTTATGTGAAGAAGCTTCCCCAAAACTATTTTGGCTTCTTATTACTATTAAAACGTACACTGGTTTCACTAAGAACTTTTTTCCTGGAAAGCATTCAGCCATACAAGGAACACAGGCCTAAAGAAATTTACCAGATTTGCTCATGAGTTTAGATTCCACCCCTGCCCAACTCCCTGTATCTCACTTCCCATTTGTCTTTCTTCCATGTGTATCCTCACCCAGGAGTTGTAAGAGAAAGCAGATACAAGAACACTCCATTGTTATTAATGAATTGACTCAGTCATGCTGTTAACAGCCCCATTTAATTGTACAGTAGTGTTTGCTTGGCAGCTCCTCCCATTATAATGTAATAACAATCCTCTACACTGTCCCAAATGAATTACCAAGGTTCAGTTTACCATGTCACTTAACTCTCCACAGCTACTATCCAAAATACTAGCCACTTGACTCTTTGTGCACTATGATTAAACATACAGTCAAGATTAGCCCAGTCAATATCCATCACAGCTTTCACATGCAACCCACAGAAATGAGTGCAAATAAAGAAATACTGCAGCACCAAGATGCTAACTAACAATGCTCTCATTACAGGCAAATCTGCCATTAATCACAGGCTGATGGGTCTGGGCTGGTGTTTTCTGCTCTCTCCTATTAGAGAAATGAAGTAGTGTTTAGCCTAGTGAATTGTAATGTAGGCATCTCTTGCCTAGCATTAATAAATCAAACTTGTAAGTCATTCCCTTTTTTTCTGTGCACCCTTGTATAACTGTAGCTAACCATTCATTTTGAAATTCCTAGGCTCCCTGGAACCACAGGTATAAACTCCAGCAAGGTCAACCTAGAGACATTCATTGCTAAATAAAATGAGTTCCATGTAGTTTACTATGTGAATAGCTTCTGGATCTGGCCTTAATAAACATGGCATTAAAAAAAATCTCATGACACTTCACTTCCCTTCCCCCCTCCTCCCCCCCAAGACTAGCAGTATGACCCAGTATCTCTGAACCAAATTCCCTCCCCACAGTTCTTCAGTCAGTTCATTCATGGTGTATCAGTGTGTTGCCACCCTCCAGCCCAGAGGTTGCTGCATTTTGATGAAGCTATGTTCAAGTACAGTTGGAAGAGCACTTCAGGAACAAAGCTCTGTATAGCTGTCAAATAATAGGGTACATCTACACTGCAATAAAAGACCCGGGGCATGACCACAGCTGGCCCCGCATCAGCTGACTCGGGCTCAAGGGGCTCAGAATGGGAGGCAAAAAACTGCAATGTAGACATCTGGGTCCAGGTTGGAGCCCAGGCTCTGCGACCCAACCAGGGTTTCAGAGCCGAGGACCTCAAACCCCTTTACTGCAATTTTTAGCCCCTCTGCCTGACCCCCGGGAGCCTAAGTCAGTTTCCCAGGCTCTGAGGGCTGATGCTGGGGTTCTTTATTTTAGTGTAGATATACCCATTGAGGCTGTGCAGGCTTAATGAGCTGAGATTCAGAAGTAAATCAATGTATTCATGTCTGAATATTGGTGACATCATAGCAGAATTTTTGGAAGCCTGACTTCTCAGCAGCTGACCTTCCAGTGATCTGCCACACACTATCCATCCATCTTCTCACTGGTCGTCCCCTACTACTCTGACCCTCCACCATTCCTTCCATGATAATTTTCCTCAAGCTTACTTTCCATCTCTGCACCTAATGTGACCAAAGTACATAAGTTTGCATCTGCTGACCTCCGACATGAGGGCCTACTTCTCTCCAATAATATTTCTAACTTAGGCATTGGCCTTTTTGTTCATAGAGGAGAATCACAGAGTCTTCACCAGCACAACATTTCAAAAGCTTCAATTTTCTTTTTGTCAGCAGCATTAGCTTCCCACAATTCACACCCATAAATCACTGCAGAAAAAATTAGGCTTTTTCCCCAGTCGCACCAACGTACAATTTGAGATGACACAGTTTTTCCACACTTTCTTAAGGGAGGCCATAGCTGAGTAAGTCATCCCAAGTCGCCTTCTGATTTCTTTGGAATTGCCTCCTTGGTTGGCTATATATGATCCCATATAATTAAATTCATCTACTGCCTCTACAGTGTATCTATTACTTGCAATCATTGTTTGCATCCTGGTTTTGCTAGTCCCATCAATGTACATGCATTTTGTTTTTGTCACATTCAGGAACAGTCCGTATTCCTCATTAATTGTTTTACAGACTCCAACATTTGTTGCATTTCATCAGTAGTTGTAGCAAAGAGTGTTGTGTCATCAGCATATCTGAGGTCGGTTAAGAAGTATCCGCCAATAGAAATCCTGGCTCCTCCCACTTTGTCAAAACCTTCTAAGACTTCTCATATAAATCCTGTGCATATGTCAAAGAGGCTTGGGGACAAAAAACACCCTTGTCTCATGCCCTACCCAGTGAAAAACCACTTACTGTCACCTACTGCTCTTTATACTGTGATCTGGTGGTGGTGGTAGAGCAAGGAGTTCAATGAGATGCTTTGGAATCCCCATGTTTCTCAGTATCCACCAAAGACTGTTGTGTGTGTCGGACGGTATCAAACGCTTCTGAGTGGTCAGTGAAGTACATGCCCAATGGTTGAGTGTGTACGCTTTCTATTGTTTAATCAGGTAACATATTTGCGACTTGGTCATGTGTGCCTCATCCCTCTCTGAAGCCAGCTTCTTGTGGGGGGTAGTTCTGCTTCTATTCTTCACTACATGCAATCCTAGATTCCATAGAGCAGAACTTTGCTCACATGTGATATTAGGGAGATGGTACGACAGTTACTATGCTCTGTTATGTCTCCCTTCTTTGGTAAGGGCAGAAAACTTCCCTTCATCCAGACCCAGAGCCCATTTCTAGTCATCCACAAGCTAAGTCATATTCTTGGCTCTGCCACTGGCTTGCTATGAGATCCTGGCAACTCACTTCACCACTTTGTGCCTCCCTTTCCCTTGGAATGGGGATAATGATCCTGACACCATTGTAATATAATTTGAAATCTAATGATGGAAAAGTGCTATATAAAAGTGCTGGTATTATTATTATTATTATTATTATTATTACAGAAGTCTGATCTGAACCCCAAGTTATTAGCACTGGGAGCTATATTTAAATAGTACCTTTCATCAAAGGATCTCAAAGTGCTTTTAAAAGTTGGTTTCATCCCAATTTTGCAGACAAGGAAACTGACATGCTAAGAGTATAAGTTGTAACTTATATTTATGCAGCAGTGTTGTTGTAGCCATGTGGATCCCAGGATATTAGAGCAACAAGATGGGTGAGGTAATATCTTCTATTGGACCAACTTCTACTGGTGAAAGAGACAAGCTTTAGAGCTACACAGAGCTCTTCTTCAGGAAAAGGTACTCAGAGGCCTGGTCTACACTGGGGGTGGGGATCAATCTAAGTTACGCAACTTCAGCTACGTGAATAACGTAGCTGACGTCGACGTACTTAGATCTACTCACTGCGGCGAGTCAACTGCTGCCGCTCCCCCGTCGACTCTGCCTCTGCCTCTTGCAGCGGTAGAGTACAGGAGTCGACGGGAGAGCACTCGTGGGTCAATTTATCGTGTCTAGACTAGACTAGACTCAATAAATCAACCCCACCCCACCCCCCCGGATCGATCGCTGCCCGCTGATCCGGCGGGTAGTATAGACATACCCAGAGTATCACGGCTAAATACAGGGTGGAACAGATTGTTTAACATAAAAGGTATGTCTACACTTACAGCGCTACAGTGGCACAGATGCCCCTGCGCTGCTGTAGCTCTTCAGTGTAGACACTACCTGCGCCAAAAGTGATAGAAGACAAAAAACACCCTATCGCCTGTGGGTGAACTTTCTCCACAAAGCCCTCATTCTAAATCTGCCCTCAGTCCTCATCCTCAAAAGGAAACCCGCACAAAGCCTTCAAAAGACAAGCCTGGGAGAATAAATTCATATCTTTGCTAGATACTAAAAATCATGGACTGAACAGAGACACTGGATTTATGGCTTATTACAACAATCTGTAACTCACTAACCCCCCTTTTTTGGTCCTATGACTGCAGAGGTGTTAATAGTCCACTTCACCCTGAATGGTGTCTTAGAATGTGTGTTAACTATTTATGCTAAACAATCTGTTTTACCTTTTATTCAGCTGTGACACTCTGAATACCTTTCCAGACCTGAAGAAGAACTCCATGTAGCTCCAAGGCTTGTCCCTTTCACCAACAGATGTTGGACCAATAGAAGATATTACCTAACCCCCAATGTCTCTCACTCATGTAGCAGTCATAGTGTCAGGAAAACAAATCACATCTCCAGACTCCTCGCTCTACCCGCTACGTCACACTGCACAGCACTGAAGCAAAAAGGAAAAGATTTGTTATTTGCAACAAATTGTTTTCCCCATTTTTTTACTGGTTACACAACATTTAAAAAGCAAATATTTTTTAAAAATTACAGTATTCTAAGTGTTTCTCAAGACTCCTCGGCCCCTGTAGCGTAGACACTTACTACAGAGACAGAAGGGGTTCTTCCATCACTGTAAATCCACCTCTCTGAACTCTGGTCTACACTACAGAGTTAGGTCAACCCAAGGCAACTTACGTCGACCTAACAATGTAAGTATCTACACTAGAATTTCACTCCCACCAGTATAACTCAACTGCTACACCGATTTAATAACTTCCCCTCCACGACCGACACAGAGTCAATGTCAACGTAGTTAGGTCAACGCAGAATGCGTGTAAATACTGCGTTGCTTACATCTACTGTTGCTGGCTCTCACAAGCCATCCCACAGCAATGCCCTATTCAATTGGTGCAAGCGCTCCGGATGCGGATGCGCGCTGCAATACAAGGAGCAAAGTGTAGACATGCACAAGCGATGTAATTACTGCGGCGGCTGTATGCCAACACTGATTAGGTCGACTTAATTTTGTAGTGTACACATGCCCTGAAAGGCAGTAGCTAGGTCAAAGGAAGAAATCTTCTGCTGTTCTAGCAGTGTCTACACAGGTGTACACTGTCTACACAGGTCTTATTCCCCAATCTCTTACACCAGTGTAATTAAAGAGTAACTCCTCTGAAAATCAATGAAGTTATACTGGTGAGTTGACAATCTAGCCAATTGTGTCTAATAATTAGACATTATCATTCACTTTAGGCCTGATCCAACTCCCACTGAAATCAATAGGACTGTTTCTATTGCCTGTTAAGATCATTATCCAATTCCCATTAGAGCAGAGAGAGAGGAAAATGATCCTATAAAAAGGGAGGTGATAAATAGTATGAACTGACAGACAGGTGTTTCCAAGGTCCTGTAGACCAGAAATACTAATAATAATAATTTGCAGCTATTTACATACCATGATGTGTCTGAGTACAGAGGTCTGGTACAATTGATCCCAAAACAAGCCACGAAAATTGTTTAGCACCAATATGGGTGGTTGTTGTTGTTTTTTCCAAACACAATGTAACATGATGTACTACAAAAATAGCAAAAACGGATAAAAATAGAAGACTTATCCTGAACTGAAGAGCAGAGTTCTGGAGTCTGTTTATTTAAAGACACTATTGGCAACCTCACGCACAACATCATGTTACAATAGGAGTTTTACTATTAGCACATGCAATTTCTCCCACCCTCCCCCCTCAGTATCACAAAGGATTTCATTGTTCTACACATCTGAAAATTTTGGCTCCAAACTTGGATGTCTTGCCTTACTGGGGGAAGCTTTAGACTACAGCTTGAAATATTCGACAAGAGTATCTGGGAAACACTGATTTCTTCTTCCTAACCCCCTAGATATTGGTCATTCCTCACCTTTTCCTTCCAATATTTCACCTAAAAGTTCAGCCATCATGAGGATACTATTAAAAAAAAATCAGACTTTGTTAAGGAATGTAAATGGGCATGAATACTTACTAAGAGAAGAAGAAGAACAGGAGTACTTGTGGCACCTTAGAGACTAACAAATTTATTAGAGCATAAGCTTTCGTGGACTACAGCCCAGTCCACGAAAGCTTATGCGCTAATAAATTTGTTAGTCTCTAAGGTGCCACAAGTACTCCTGTTCTTCTTTTTGTGGATACAGACTAACATGGCTGCTACTCTGAAACCTAAGAGAAGAAGTGCAGTCTAGTAGTTAAGGTGCTAGCTTGGGACCTGAGTTTTCTTCTCTACTTGGCCGCAGACTTCCTGCATGATCTTAATAACTCATTCAGGGGTTGTTTCCACGAAGGTGTTAGCTCGCAGCATAACTTGAGTTTTGCTCCTAAACCAAACTCCCATCCACGCACAAAAATCTCTAGCTCAAGTTAAATGATGCTTTAAACTCTAGCAAGCCGGCCCATCAGGGGGCGTGGTTTGAAGTTCAACTGCTGCTGATGCTAGTAATGCAGCGGAGACTCGGCTACTCCATGCTGCTAATACAATCACTCAGTGCAGCAGCAGGCTGGTTTTCAGTGCAACTGCTCTCACTCCAGCGAGCCTCTCTCAAGAGGCGTTAACTTGAGCATAGATAACTGACTACAGTAAAGGCAAGCTCCAAGTCTCTCTGTGCCTCAGTTTCCCATCTGTAAAATGGAGATAATAGCACTTGCCTACCTCCCAGGGGCATTGTGAAGATAAATGCATTAAAGATTATGAGGCACTCCGATACTATGGTAACGCATTACAAAGAAGTATGATAGATAGATATCTAAGTGCCTTGGGTTTCTTTTAGTAAAAAAGTGATAGGCTAATTAAAGAAAATGCAGGACTTCAATATTGTGTGTAACAAAAATCAGTCATGCTCCATGTAGATTACAAGCCCAAGGCACTTGAGGCAGAGTAATCAGAGTCAGCAGGAAATTTGCAGTCATGTGATGATCAGTGTAGTTAAATGAAAACTCCAGTATTGACAAAAGGGTCAAGCCTCTCCCACTTAAATCAGTAGCAAAACCTCCCCATCGTCTTCCATGGAAGCAGGGTCAGGCCCAAACTTTATACAAATAAATAGAACTTAAAATAAAAAAGATTAAATTAAGAGATGCCAAGATTTGCTAAAACAGACCTACGAACGTCCCAGTTACACTGCATGTGGACAGCTTGACTTTATACCATGGAGACAAACACACTGGTCACACTGGACAGACTAAAATAGTTCCACATTTTTGTAGCCCTGATGTAATTCCACCAATGTTAGCTCTAGTGTAGATGCACAGCCAACCATCACAGGAGTTTGACACTGTCAATTAACAGGGTTACACAGGAAAGCATTAAAAAACCACAGACAACAGCCAGCAGCCCATCTATCCCAAGACTTTCAATGTTGCTAATGTTGCTGGCAGAGCTGAACCAGTATCAGCACCGGGGAGAAGTTTTTAGAGTTTCCTCAGCCCAGACAAGGTCCTTAGATCATGCAACCTTTTGGACCTCCCCTTCTCCATCATTTTCCCCAGTGGTTCCTGGCAAAGAGTAGCCCTGTCCCCCTCCTCACCCCTGTTTCTCTCTCTCTCTCTCTGACACTCACACACAGAGTTGGGCCTTGCCTTCTCTTTTCTAGATGTAGTGGTGCAGTCACAAACATTTGCAAATACTTCATGTTCCCCTACTCTGTATGAAGAACCACATCTATTGTCATTTCAACTTCCATACCATTTTCCAGCCTTATCCCCTCACTGAGTCCAGAATGAGATTATCCTAGCAAAGAAATCTGAACCCTTTTGAACTCTATGGGAGTTTTGCCATTGATTTCAGTGGAGTCAAGACTTCACCTAGGTGCCTGAGCTAAATTTAAATAATTCAATATTGAATAACCTCAAAGTAGAGAAGCAGAGGGTATGGGTGTATTAGAGTAGAGCAATCCACTGTATTATACTGTTCAAACTGTTCTGAATCTCTCAAAGAAGTTGGTATGCAAGGCTAAGGTTCAGGCCAGCCCTTATTTTTTAATTCACACCTGTTTTCCAACCCCTAAACAGCAGCACCATCAGAGAGTTTTCCTTTAAGTTTCCATCCAGGTAAACATTGACACAGAAAATCCAAGCAAATTGGCCATAAATCTTAAACTCAGAACATCACAGGGTCAGATCCACAAAGGAGAAAGTGTTTGAGTGCAGAGAGTCATTTACAAAAAGGGTACCCAAGTATTTTGGTGATGGTGCCTTAAAAATAATATTATTTCACTTTATGTCAAGTTTCAAAAAAGGGAAAATGCACTCTGTTTTACACCTCTACCCCAATACAACGCGACCCGATATAACACGAATTCGGATATAATGCGGTAAAGCAGCGCTCCGGCGGATCAAAGCAAGTTCGATATAATGTGGTTTCACCTATAACGTGGTAAGATTTTTTGGCTCCCGACGACAGTCTTATATCGGGGTAGAGGTGTACCACCTTACAGACAATAAAAAGAACCCCTTAAAATAAATTTAAAAGAACTGGTGTCATACCGATGGCATAAATTCAGCTAATGGCTACATCTTTTCACATTTACACTAGCAAAGTAAATCCCTTTCACTCCAGTGACACAAGGTTAAAAGCTTTCTTGTGCAAAATCAGAAGCCAGCTTGAGTTTTAAATATAATGCTGCTTTGCATTTACACTGCAACAAGGATGACAAAATGTTTTACAGACATGAATTAAGTAAGCCTTCCAGGTAGATACCATCCCTGATTTACAAATGGGGAAAGTGGAACCACTGAGACAAGGGACAAGGAGAGGCTCACTTGGGATCCTTCATGAAAAACCTAAAAGGAACAATAAACTGCGAGAGAAGAGAATTCATCTTTAAAACTTGGATAATTTGACTTTTAAATGAGAGCTGCTGGGTTCCATAATCTCTGAAATATACAGCATATTTAGTTTGTGTGTGACATGAGACTATGCTGCAAGAAGACACATTTACAAACCAGCACACAGTCTGGCACTCAACCCCATTTTTTGCGGGGGATGGGGAGGGTTTCTGTCGCAACAGATCAAAGGCTCCTGGCCATGGGAACTGAAACAGCTCACATAACAAGGCAAGGTACCTTCCATCACACTATCTGCTGATGATGATTATCAGCTGACTAAAGGCACAGAAGAGCCACAACAATTCTGTCCGGAACTATAGCTGGCAGCCTGCACATAACACTAATATCTTCCAGGGAGCTGGGGGAGGACATGAGAGGAGGAATATTCTTTCAAGTAAACCATTTGAGACATAGCAGCAGCCGATTAGACCATAAATGTGAACAGGAACTGCCTTCAACCTAGGCAAGAATGCCTTGTCCTGGAAGTGCAGTCTGGCCTCAGCAGCGGACTGCTTGTTGTTTTATCTGTGGCTGTTCTATGGCATTTTCCTCTCTGCAAAGGGGCATGCATTAGGAGAGTGATTTTGAGGGGGGAATTCTCTCTGCCAGGGTATCATTTAGCAATTTATTACATGCCCTCAACCCCATTGTTTCCAAGCCTAGAAGAACAACAAAAGCAGCTGTTAATCAATATTCAAAATTATAAGGCTTGCCTGGCAGACAGGAAGCAGCACCTAAGGCAGATCTGCCTTTGAGAAGGTTACAATTCATGCAAGGGGCAAAAAAGAAACTGAGACTTTTGTATCGGTTTAATTAATTGTGCAAACAAGTATAGGGCCTGAATCTGTGCGGTGCAACGTGTCACTGAGTTGAAGATGCCCAGCACGCCACAGGATTGACCCTATAGTTCTTGTGAACAAGTTCAACAACATTATTATTATTCAAACTGGTGATTAATAAAAACAGACATGTAGTGCGAATTTTTCATCAACACGGATTCCTTGCAAGGAATTTTCTGATATTTTGCCATTGTAATTCTTGTAAAATGTTGGGATACCTAACTTTAATATCTAGCTGGCTTAAGTGCTCTTGTGCCACCTCTTCCTAGTAAAAAACTGGACTTTAATGCAAAGGATTGGGTCGATATCACATACAAGGATCTGCAGCATCCTGGAAGCACATAAAACTGTCACTAGTGAAATAGTACGCCATGTGATTGCTACCGACTCTAGTTTCTTCTTTAATCTTGCAGTAGTGGATGCACCACCATGGGAGGATGTGATCTTCACTTGGCACAGGGTGCTGGATGGAAGCAATGCAGACATGCTCAGGAGATCTAGCCCCTACAGCCATAGACACTGCTGCAGAAACTGTTAACAAAACCTCACGGCACAGCTACTTTTTGATACTGATAAATGGATTTTGCAGGGTTGCAGCAAAGCAAAGCATCAATGTTGTCTGCTTTAAAAATAAAATCTAAGGGACAGAACAATGTAACCTGATTGAAAGTCTCTTGAAGTCAATGATAAGTCTCCAATTGACTTGAATGGGCTTTGGATCAGGCCCACTATGCTCCAGTGAGGACCAAAATCAAACGAATTCAGCAGCTGAGAAAATTCCATCAAAAGTAGGGACCAAATCTATGGTGCCAAACCCACAACCAGACTCTTTGCTAGATTTACACTGAAGTTAGCGGGAACTACAGGCACCCATGTACCCTGGAAAAAATAATCAGACCCCTTTTACTGAAGTGCCTAACTTTAGGGATCCAATCCTGAAAATTCTGGCCTTTGTTCCTTATACTTTTAAACTAAGGATTCCCTCCCTTTCTATACTGCATCCTTTAAACACAAAAAAATTGGAAGGAAATGTTAAAGGATGGTACTAACTATTTCTCCTGCTTTCACCCTTATGGCTGCCCCATCAAAATTAGGGATGTAAAAGTTAAACCTGTTAACGGGTTAACCAAGAAGCTTGATGCTTATCAGTTTCTGTTATCAATTAAACTCTGCCCGGGGATCCCCACTCCTGGCCCCAGGCCCAGAGATCCCCACTCCCGGCCCCAGGATGGACCACGCAGAGCCCCGAGGATGGGCCAGCAGCCAGGACCCATGACCAGCAGCAAGGAGTCCTGGGTGTGGGGCTGGCAGGAAGCAGCACCGCCTAGAATGTAGGGGTGCTGCAGTTCCCCCCACACCCATAATTCCCCAGTTAAACGTTTAACCACGTAACCAATAGAATTGCAACACAGTCATTGTTTTTACATGTTATTTACATCCCTAATTAAAAGAGTCCATTTTAGACAAATAAGGAGCACCCACCCATCATTATATGTAAGGAATGGGTTCAAATGTTCTAATCACTGACTCTTCACTAACTGGGAGAAGGGTTAAAAAAAAAAGGAAAAAGTACAAAGGGATCCTTTATCCTGTGGGTAGAATTAAAACCAAGTAGAAACGAGCTCATTCTTAGGCTTATAAACCAAGCCTTTACAGATAATTATGTTTTATTACTCTTCATTTTATGAGCATTGTGTTATACAAAACAAATACCAGATGCCTATTTGTTTTATTCATTTTAGGGGGAGTGGGGAAAAAAATCTCTACCAGCACTGTTATGAGCAGCGCTGCTTTTAATTAAACTCAATGCACAATGAAGGCATAAAAATTAATACTGTTTGAAACCAGCAGGTAGGAAGCAAATATATCCAACTGTAACTGCTGAATACCCTCTCCCTTGGCGCCCGCACTGCAAGGGGGAACATTCACAAGCCTATTACTTAGGAGCTGGAATTCGCAGAGCTGGTGCTCTTGCGCAAGGTCATTTATAGATTTCATTTTTGTGAAAAATTAATGCCAGTCTTCGCAGAAATCAAAAAGCTGGTGGGGAAAAAAAATCAATGGGAATTTAACACCACCTCTGTTAAAATGACACGCCAAGGCCCACGCAGAAACACACCCGTAATAAGTGAGAGCTGACTCTCTTAAGCCACATTAGGCGACCTGCTGAAATGGAACAAATAGGATACGCTGCTGCCACCTTAGAGAAAAGGCAAAGGATGTGCAAAGTGATTTCTGGCTAGCCTGGAGTGAATCACACTGTCTTCTGAAAAAACAGTTAACGTGCTGATACCTTTCAAAGCAGGGGTCTAATTCTTCAACCATTTATTCACTGGAATCAGTGGGTGAGTAATCCCATCTCACATGAGTAAGGCATGCAGGATGAGGCCCCTGATTTGAAAGGGGGGCCATGTATCTGTAGAGCCCCGCAAATCCACAGATCTCCGCAGACCATTTTTGCGGATCGGCTGCAGATACACATTTTTGTATCGATGCAGGGCTCTATATCTCTGTAATTTGAAGAATACCATTGCTCTTTTCAGATTGAGGCAAACAAATCCAATATAACAAAAGCAAAAATTTGACACATTTTCTCCAGAAACTAAATTAAATCTGACTTTTCAGCAGTCGGATATAAATGATGAGTTGCCTGGAGGCACCAGGGGAAAACTATTTCCCATTTACGATACTGGTTTCCTTTTTAATTTTAATCGCATTCAGATGTGATTCTGGCAGACCCAAGAGTGACTCCTTAGGTCAGGCTAATGTTAACTCCACACTGTAAATCCAGTTTTCAACATCATATCTAGTATTTGTTTAATGTTACCTTCCCCAAAGAGAAGCTGATCTTCCTGAAATTTTGCGTACAGCATCTCATCCCAGAGAAGAGTTTTTCTGGAAAGTTTGGGTGTTTAAAATTATATATTACAGACACACACACACACACACACACACACACACACACACACACACTCAGTTATGGTCCAACAGTAAATGAAGAATGAAGTGGGTACATCCTTTAGTTTTTCATTTTTAGAGACTTTCATACTTTACTTTTTAAAATAGAATTATTGTACAGAATTTGTAATACATTATCTGTATTTTAGAGAGAATCTACTGATACCTGCTTTTCTACCTTATCTATTTCCTAATGAAATTTGTTTACAAATACATGCTATATTCTGTATACTTCGGTAATCCAGTCAGTTAATTAATTAATTATAGTCCTTGCCTATAACGAGACCACAAAATGCCATTATACTGATCAGTGTATCGATTGTGAAACACAGTTACCCTCATAGTAAACTAAGTTAAACTAAATAAAATAATAATATACAATCACACCAACAGGACAATTCAGGATTAAAGTCCAAGTAGCAAATGTCTTAACATTTCTAACCCCCTAATTTTACAGACACACATGACACAGCAGAACTCACTTGGAATCATTTCATTATAGCCCAAGTTACAAACATTGTGGCTAAATTAAATAAATCCTTTAGATACAAGGAATAATCACAAACCACTAAAACTGGAAACAATAAAAAATAAAAAAGTCTCTACTCACTCAAGTTCAACAATGTTCTTTTGCATTAACCAAAAGAGAGTTATCTGCATTAGTCACTTCATGTCTTATTTTTATCCCTCTAGTATCTCGAGACATCAGTCAAGACTGGAGCACCACTGTAAAATCACATAATAAGAATTGGTGGTCCCTACTGACAAGGTGCTTACAATCTCAATAGAGATGACCGACAACAGAGAAGCAAGGTCTGGGAGGAAATAGTATACAAATAAAAGGATCAGGGCGAAAGGTGGGAAACATGTTACTTCCACTTCATGGGAAACATGCGAAGTTCAAGGATAGCTCTGGAATTCTCTCCCTTCTGGCAGGTTCCAGCCTGGATCTAGAAAGACTCTCACCATCTCCTTGTTATTAGGAAAGTTGGCCCTTTCTTCTCAGACATGGACTTCACCTTCCCTTCCTTTAATCTAGGTGGTCATTGTTCATTGAAGTTGATCTGGAAGCTGCAGCACTTGCAGAAGCTCCTCCATACCAAGATGCATGGGAGCAGTTAGCCCAGCCTTCCATAGCTGCAATGCCTACTCGTAAACCAACAGACATATTTCAAGGCACTATTATTATTATAGTATATGAAGTCTTTAACCAAGGTGCAAGGTACTGAAGTAGGATCTTTAATCATACGTCTCACCAACAAAACCACTACCAGCTGGGTTCTTTACTTAGCTACTCAAGATTCTGTCTGGTTTGTGCCCAAGGCAGGACCCTCTCAGAGGTAAGACTTTGCTCTTGGAAGTCTCTCCCTGAGAATGTCTTCTGCAGCTCTTAGCACAGCTCTCAAATCCTTCCTCTTTATATTGGTTCATATAGGACCATCCTATGCACCTTTACTATCTATCCTTCTGCACATATGTGGGTGAAGGAGGAGATTTAGTGCTGTAGATCGGGTTTATGATTGTGTTTTTCTCATGTAATATGTGAACAACGTGCGTATGACCAAGTGAACAAACCAACAGGAAAGCACGGATAAAGCACCAGAGTGCACTTGTGTTAACAATTGTAGCTTAGCTTTAATTATGTATATAACTTTGCAACATACCAGAGCATCTACAGAAGTATATTTTGTAAATAAATAATAATACATAATAATAATAATAATAATAATAATGAAGAGTAGACCTTACTAAATTACTCTGCCATTAATATTAGGGGAGAGTGGTAGAAAAGCGATCACATTGTGTGTGCAAATTATCCAGTTACTATGGTATTTTTGTATTTATTTAGGGCAGGGAATAGTCTACAGGAAAGTGTGCCTGGGAGCCTTGTACCCATGATCTTTGAAGTGTCATCCATGTAACTTCACAGAGCCCTAACAACTCTCGTGCTTTGATTATTCTCCCTTCCCACCCCACCACCTCATTTAATCACTTTATTCTTGCCACAACAGCAGCCGGACAAACATAGCTGAGAGGTTCATGGCTGAACAAGTTACCCTGACTGACAGGAGGATTTGGAGAATTTTGATATTCCGGAGGAAGCAGAAGAAATTACCAAGTGCGGGGGAGGAGGGGCGAAGCAGGGACTACAAGGGTATTTATTAAAATGGTTGCATGTTCCCCAGAAAGAAAACATCTTTGACACACACATCTTTGCTTTATGTCTAACAATCAATGACTGCCCAATTTAGTCATGCATACATGAACTATCATATGCTGAACATATGTAAAAGCTATTTGAGATTTGTGTCAGGTCCAAAAATAAAATACAATAAAATAAAAATATATTTTAAAAGCACCTTTTATAAACTCCTCTGTACTTCCAAACCAATATTTGAGTCTAAGAGCAAGGCAGGCAGTAAGTTAACAATGGGCTTGCATTAAGAGATACAGAACTACAATATTGTATTTAAAGGGAGAGCAGGGGACAGAAATAAGGTATTTGATTGCTTGAAATAGTTCCCTGCCTTCCAAAAAGTTGGCTTAAAATTCCTATCTATAACACTCACCTTGCTGTTATAATTTTATTACCACTACTTTTGGGAATTTCTCTGGTACTTAATATGCAGAAATGGTACACAGGACTAGTTCCTGCTGCCATAGATAATGTGGTTCTAAGGGAAATCCATCAATTGTTAATGGCCATGCAAATTGTTGAAACTAGAGAGTTATTCACAGTTATCTCACTGTGATTTGGTAAGTGTCCATGCCTGATGTGATCACTCACTTGATATTTTATTCCATTAAAATTAAAGTAGTATGCTTACCTTTCAGATGTTAAAATAAAAGGGGTGGGAAAAGATTTTATTTTTGTTTTTAGTTATTTTAGGTATACCTGTACTTACCTGAAGTTTTTATATTAGGAGAAATCTTTAAGAATAAAATCACTGCCAGCTGAAATGCTTAAATCCATCTGATCAGATATTAAAGAACTTAACCTGCACTTAAGTTTAGGCTCAGATCTTGCAAAAGACATATGCATGTGCAGAACTTTATCCACTTAGCCTTAGTAGGACTGGGGCCAAAAACTGCAGATTAAGCACTTTTTAAACTTCTAATCAGAGGGCTTAAACATTTCTATTGCTTAGGCTAGAACAATTTGTTGTTTAATAAGTTATATACAGATTTCCTCAAACTCATAATGAGTTCAGTGTCTTGCATAACCAACTCACTGATTATTAATTTTCAGCTTTACTGCAATTCTTACATATCAGATGCTGTTTTCTTGTTTGAGATTCCTTGTTTTTACTAAAACGTGGCTTGGGGTTTGATTTTGTTTTTAACAGCTCTCAAAGGGAAAAAAGTTACTTTTCAGGAGTACTTCAAAAGGAAATCATATTACACAAAATAAACCCTAGTATTATATTTCCTGTTTGGATTAGATAAATTATATTTAATTTAAAAAATTCCATCTGCTAGCACCCAGCACAATGGTCAATGGCAAATCAAGGAGATAAAACATTTATATGTTTATCTTCCTGAAATAGCTCATCGAGTGTATGTGCAGAGAAACCCAAACCAAGCCTTTAGAAATATAAACCCAGACACTATAAGCCAAGAATTGTCCTTCCCTTCGTCTCCAGATAACAGGCTTGATTTCCAGAAACAGCCTCTGATTCCGCACCTGCACACAATAGTGGATGCAATTTTGATAGCACACTTCATAGCAGTTCAACATTAAACTACCCAATTGCACCTGTAAATCAGGTACTGCTATAAAATGTGCCTGTAATTATTTGCAGGTGCAAAAATCAGAAGAGTTGAAGCTCCTCTGAAAAGAATCAATGCCTCTCACTAAACTGGTTATGTAGCTACATGAATGTGTGAGAGACACATAAACTGATGCCCCAAGGACTAAAAATGGGCCAAGCAAACTAAAGCACAGAGCACTGGTACCAGTACTTGCTCCCTTAGGAAGACCATATACAATGGTGGGAGTATGTTCTGTGCCAGTTTGTGCTCTGCTCACTCTGCCAGACCAAAGGCAGGTTTACCTGCAACCTGCTCACTCTAATGCTGAGGGGGAATGGAGCAAGTTAATCTGGTGGCCAGAGCAGATGAAGGCACCCATTCAGACCCACTTCCATCTGCTGCAAGAGGTGGAGGTGTTTATGGAGGAGCTGCATAGGAAGACAATGCATCAAGACAAAGCATCACTGGTAACCCTTCCTTTGAAGGGCTGAGGAGAGGGAGCTATCCCAAATTGGTAGGAGGGTAAGAGCATAAGCACTTCCTCCACCCAGGAGCTAAGACAGAAAATGAAGAGCACTCCAGGAATGAGAACCCCCCGCCTCTCAGCAGTGGAGAGGACAGCAGGCCTGGCACTGGGGAAGGAGGACAGATTCCTGAGACCCTAACACCACTTCTACCTTTGCAATCTCCACCACACACTGCAAGATTGAGTCCTCACTTAGTGGCTGTTACACCTATAGATAACCGAGCCCGTTCACACACAGTCGCCCCCCTTTTTCATTTACACAGAACATGAGCTGTATCCTGCAGGAGGTACAGCTCAAACACCTATACACACAAATCTGTAGGGGAGAGGTTTGTTTCACCGGTGCATGCGATTCCCATTAACAAGGCAGCATCCAAACTTATTGAGGAAAGCAACAATACCTCCCCTTCAAACCCCTCCACTGGTTTCCCAACCAGCCCATAACAAATCTAAGATCCTCCTAGGATCCTTCAAGGCTCAACACAATCTCAGCCTAACCTGCAACTCATTTCTGCTCTCCCGAGCTCTGCTCACGCCCTACTTTCCTCTCAGTCCTCCCTTCACCAACCCCTCCCAGCCGCACACTTTCACTCAAGCTTTCCTCCTCCTTTCTCCTATTAACACAAGACATTCCATCTTCTCCCTCCTTCCGGGAACCTTTCCCCCTTTGTTCTGGACGGCTGTCTTAGATTGTAAGCTTTGGGTGGCATCTTATTCTACATTTGTAGAGTATCATGTATTTTTTTTTTACAGCCCCAAATAACTGATTAATAACAAACCTGGGATCCCCTAAGGAATTGAAGATTTGGTTTAATGTAACATGTAATGCTGCTGGAGAAGGAAATGTTATTATAATAAATAATAAATGTTATTATAGGTGCTGATGCACATATCCCCAGAACTAAGATTGGGCTTAAATTGTTCACTTTCATCAATAACACATCTCATGTGACTATGTTTACAGCAAATCCAATGTTTTCAAAAAACCTCAAGTATATAATTACAATCTATTACAATTATGCAAAGAAATAACATTACAAAGATGCCTTCTCATTTCCCATTCTTAGCACTGAATACTTTTGTTTTTCAGCCAATCAACTAAATTAGCCCTAATTCTGTTTCATTCAGACACACAAAGAGTGTATTAGAGAAAAAAGTGAACAAACAGGAAATTCACTTAGGAACCGTTTTTTAGCTTTCATGTGTTCCTGGACTAGAAATTGTCATGGGGAAAAAAAAGTCAACTTAAATAAGAACAGCTTTAGTGAATTTATTAACGGCATTGCGAGGTCACATGGAACATTTACCAGTTATGGAGACGCCGATAGCAGCTGTAAATGTGACAACATCTGGTACAGTTTGAGTTATGTGGGGTGAATTAAAAATTGTATATACTTAAAGGCAACAAAGTCATCCCTTCCAACACCGTGACCCAAGACAACTCTGTCACAGATGAAGCAAGCAAGGGAATCTTAGTTTGGAGAACATCAGTTACTAGAAGCTGAATAAAACATCAATTACCTATCCTTGCTTCATGAAATAGAAGTTGACACAGCTGACAATAATTAAGATTCGATCCTTAGGTAGCACTTTACAGATCTCAAAGCGTTTTAAAAAGGAAAGCACGTGGCATTCTCCACTATTTTGAAGACGTGCAAACTAAGTCACAATGTGGCGAAATAACTCATTCAAGGTCACACAGCAGGTGAATGAGAAAGCTGGGAACAGAATCCCAAATCAGGTCTGCTGACTCTTATCCTTTGGACCACAGTGATATGGAAGGAATAGGTTGGAAACTCATGAGATACCATGTGACAACATTACCAATGCAGTGCAGTATGGAGGGAAACTGGAAAAAAAAAAAATCTAATGTACTTTAATATGAAATCCAACATTATGAATGATGAATCCAACATTAAAGCCTCCACTATACAAGTTAACACAGCTCAAAAAGAACAGGAGTACAGCTCAAGTTAAAACAGCTCAAAAAGCCACACTAGATCCCTACCATGACTCTTTGGAAAGGACATGATTAGGAAGTTAAACAAAGAGGTATCTCATTACAACACCAGAGCAAAAGAAACTTTGATCAAAACCTGACAGCCAATGTTAATATTTAAAAGTATCCAAACAAGATACGTTGGGAGAGATAAGTGGCGAATGCACAACATTTAAAATGGACAAAGAAGAAAGAAGTGCCACCTTCCTGCTTTTATTGTGGCATCCTAGGCTTCTTTGGTTGCTTTTAATAATATGTTTTGTTGTTCAGCAAAGCCACACTAACCAAAATTCAGATCTCAATCAAAAAGAGTCTGCTTACTAAGAACACTAAAAAGAGAAGACTGAGAGGGAACATGATAGCAGTTTTCAGGTATCTAAAGGGGTGTCATAAGGAGGAGGGAGAAAACTTGTTCACCTTAGCCTCTAAGGATAGAACAAGAAGCAATGGGCTTAAACTGCAGCAAGGGAGGTTTAGGTTGGACATTAGGAAAAAGTTCTTAACTGTCAGGGTGGTTAAACACTGGAATAAATTGCCTAGGGAGGTTGTGGAATCTCCATCTCTGGAGATATTTAAGAGTAGGTTAGATAAATGTCTATCAGGGATGGTCTAGACAGTATTTGGTCCTGCCATGCGGGCAGGGGACTGGACTCGATCGATGACCTCTCGAGGTCCCTTCCAGTCCTAGAATCTATAAAACACGTATATAGGCTCCTATCGAGAAAAGCAGTGAGACACGTTCTTTCCTGAATCAGGGTCATATACATGAAAATATTGCTCCTTTTTTTGTATGAAACATACTGCTCTCTCCTTCAAACCCTTCCTTAAAGCCAGTTTCTTTCATGACTTTTCAATATATGGATCTCCTCTTCTAGGATATTGACACCTAAACTATTGTCCATATAATATGTCATCTAAATTAGATTATAAGGCTTTCAGGGAAGGGACTGTTACCATATATGCTCTATAAGTTTTGTATACATCTACACGCCCATATAAAAACTTTAATATTCATTTTATTTAAAAAAAACCATTACACAACAATAAAAAACAAAGACAAACATTAAATAAGTGTTTTGGTCCCAGCCTATCAAGATGAAGGGGTGAGGAGAAACAGACTTCAGAATACAGTGTGATCTATAACAGGGTTTTGTTTTAAAATAAAAATATCCTAAAGTATTTGCTAATGTGGAAAGCTGTGGAACCTTAAATATAACCTAAAGTTATACTCATGCATTCTTCTGTGCTAATGTAATCTGCATAGGATATGCAACAGACACACACACATATTGCATCATCACATTTAGATATAGCCAAATCCTGTGGAAGAGGAATCAGTCATCTTAATGGTACAGAGCATGCTATTTAACTTATTTTTAAAACAGTCTCTAAATACTTGCTTGGTTGCCTATTGATTAATTTCTCTAGTTAACAGAATGGTTTGTTTATCAATGACCACAAAACTCCTTGGATATTCAGAGAGAAACTTTGTAGTCAGAAAGAAGAAGAGACAGTGAATACAGATAATGCTCCAGAAATCACCATATTAACAGCCAGTCCTCTCCACACCCACCCTAAATAAGTCTTTCCTTCTCTTGCTATGCAAAGTGTTTTCCTGAAGGATGGGGTATGGGGGGTTGGAAAGGGGATGGTGTTTTTAAAACATTAACTACAAATATCTGACACAGATGCTTAATTATCCTAAGCATGGAATATAGGAGTAACCTCACACTGGGGTTCAGAATGATTTACCTACACAGGAGCAGCCATAATTAATCAGACCGATGGTCCCTCCCTAGTTCACTACTTTGTGACAAACAGGGGTTGCTACTAGATGCTTTGGAGGAAGGGGCAGGAAACCTTCCAGCAGATGACTATGTGATAATCCTCACACAGGGAAAGTTTCCGCCTAACCCCAAGTAGTTAAGAGTTTGGTTTAAGGCCTGAAGCATGATGGAATATGTATGTGCATGCCTGTATACGCCCATTCACACATGCAATCTTTTTCAGAAAAGGCCTCCCACGTCTGTCAATGGCTACAAATGGAATGCATGTATAAAGTCTCCCCTCCCTCTGAAGAAACAATCAGAGAATCCAGAGATTTTATGTCCCCTAATACAAAATTAAACTGTGAATGCTTACTAGTAGTAGTATGCTAGGACCAGTCAGGATCAGTAGCCTGCCCCAAGCAGCTCACTATGAACATAAATGAGACCACTAAAGTGTGGGCAGGGGAGAGGGAAGAACAATACAAACAGAGCAATCAGGGTGAAGATCATTAATTTTGTGTTTTCTTGTTTTACTTGTTCTTAAAAAAATAGCTACAGTAAGGGATGGGCTGGGTATGTAAGGGGGAATGGTTAATAGGAACAAGAAAGGGAAAGGCACTATTGAGGGCCGCATGAAGGAAAGGATAGAATGGAGGGGGGCGGTGGACTGTGAAGCAGGTGTAGAGGCAAACAACTGAACAGCAGTGAGAAATAAGCATCCGGAACCAAAATATAAGGAAGGAGTTTCATAGCATCACCACTGGCTGAAAGTTCAGAAGGTACCATTGCTGCAGCTCCCAGCTCCTACCTGTGATCCCAGGGACTAACTCTGCCTAGAAGTTTTGTTTTCCCACCTGGCAGAAGAGGCCCTGGTGTCCTGGGAGGAGACCCATTCTATATGTACATATACATACACACCATTTTCAGCACAAAAATAACGCAGAAAGAAGAGCCTATTAAAACGACGTCTTCAAATGTCTCCGTTTTGTGGGAAACCTGGTAAATGCCAATGCCCATCTATTTGCTGCATTTTAAGGAAAAGCATTTTAAATCAGCAGTATGACGATCAAGTAACTGGAAGTTGATAGGACAGCAGTTTGATGGGGATAGCAGCCAAGCAGCTGTGATGTTCTGAGAAAATGCCCCGGCTCCTTCAGTGGCTCTTGAACTTCTCCAAACTCCTACTGGTTGTATCAAATCTATAGGCCAACTCTGGTCCTACTGCGGTCAGTGGCTTCACACAGGAACAGAATTTGGCCCTGTATGACCGTTCAGCCTTTCTTAAGTATCTACACTGAACTAGAGGGTTTCTTACTCATTTCTAAATAGCAGCTTAAAAGGTGAACTGAAAATTTTTTTAAAAAATAAATCTTACTTACAAGATGCCAAATCAGTAACAGAATTTATGCAGAGACGTAAAGGGGACAAATACGTTGACAATTTAATATAACATATTTGAAGCTCAGCTCCTCTATTTGCCTGCCAAGATCCAATTTTAAAGTTTTGAGTCTCCCTTGTGAGACTGCCTAACGAGGGAGGAGTTCAGAAAAGGACTTAGGGGTTTGTACTCTTAATTCTAACAGAGAACACCCAGAACCCCAGACTCTATATTCTTGGCAGGTAAGAAAAGACCGTAACCAGTTAAACATTTCATTTTTTCCCTTTTGGTTCTTTATTATGCTTCATTATAACCTTCACATAGGTATCCATAAAAATGCTTAGGACAATGGTTCTTTCAGCATAATGTACGTCTATCTGTAAGTTACATATGGTATACTAAAAATGAATGGAAATATGTAGAGATACATTCATCTATCATAAGCATGCAATAGGTTGGTACTATCTTGAGAGATGCCACATATTTATAGGTGTATATACAGATGTCTAGTTGGATTTTGGTCTCTTAAGCCTACATTCCATGTATTGAAAACGAGAGCGCTCAGCTGGGTGTTTACGGGCCTCTAAAATGTTCCTCATTTCAGGCTCAAAGTGGTGTATGTTCCACACCAATTTGGTGGAACTGATCCCACATCACTTTCCGTTCCCTGCATGAAGCATTTCTCCGTGTCCCTTATTTTGGGTTGCGGCCACACAATGTATCCTGTATTTGGGCGTTGGCTGGTTGACAGGTACAGCAGGCGAAGGTTTGAATAATGTCTTCCTTTGCTTATGCTCTGATCAGTTCATAGAGGCTACAAGAGCCAAGATGGCCCTACATGTATTCTGTCTCTCTCTCTCATAGAGAATCTATGGATTTTTCCATTGATGAAGTTTCCATCCCTGATTACACATAGGAGGATCTAATCCTTTTTACCATTGGTGGAGTATGAAGGGCCTGATCCAAAGTCCAGTGAAGTCAAGGAAAAACCTTCTACTGACTTCAGTCACCTTTGGATCAGGCCCTAAACATGTGACTACCATCACTGTTACTTTCTCCATTTTCTGAAAGATGTGAGGTCAGGGCTATCCAGAGTCAAAAAGGCAAAGATAGGTTGGGTTACAGACATTGCTATCTTCCACCTTAGAAAGATTTCAGTTTTTAGAAAATGTCTTGAAAGCTTCTGGCTACATTAGGACAGACATGCAGTTTGCATTTGTGTCCTCTATTACCTTTCTGACCACATCAATGGTAATCTGTAATATTACCTTCCAGAAAGTAACTTGACATTTAATTTAACCTACCCATGAATTTTGCTTTTGTCAAAAGACAGTGTTTAGTCCACCTTTAAATGGCCTCTCTTTAACCTTCAATAAACATGGCACCTGTTCCTTTCAATGTATGCACCTAACCATTTCCAAAAGTGGAAAGTATCAAGCTAAAATTTAAAAAAATCATATTGAAAAGGAATTAAAAAAATAAAAGAGTGGTTCTAATGACAGACTATAGAAGTCAACCCTAATGAAAAGATTCAGGGACAGAATACAGATAGTATTTTTAAAAACCCTGTTTGCAATAGTCCAATCACGATAATGCAATTCATCTTAGTCTGCATCAGCTTTAGCCGCCGAGATGCATAACTTTGATGAAAATTAATTAGCTCTCACATACAGATGGCTCTCTTAATAGAACTTATGAAGACTGAGCCAAATATGTCCCCCTTCTCAATGGAATAAGGTGCACTTTTCACTTTACATAAATAGAGAAATCATCAGTTGACTTTTCTCATCTCTTGGGGAAAGGGTAGGGGGAGAAAAGAGAGAAGCTGTATTCTGTAGAGATGTAGATCTTGCTTTTACCGGGCCCTAATAATTTTGCTCCAGGCAGAATTTCATTGCAAATAATGTCAATATTACCTTTTTTACAAAGTGACATTTTACATTGGAAATAAATGTAAATCATAACCTTACTCTGTTGATATGACATCATCAAGATTTTAAGTCCAATCATCTCAGCTGGCTTGACAAAGATTCTTCTTACAGCCAAGCTCAAATCATTCATGATACACCTTGCATAGATCAATACTTCTGCACTTGTATGGATCAGTACTATATGAAGGGGATCATGTGATGAACACAAGCACAGAAACAAGACAGTATAAATGCCACAGCAAAATTTTAAAAAAAAAGTGTGGCACAGAAGCTGACACAGAGAGTGAAATATTTGACTTGGCCAACTCCTTATGGACAAACTAATCCATTTCTAATACACAATTCTTGGAGAAGGCACATCATTTTAAAACCATGAGGACATGTTGCTTAATCCAATCCAAAAATTGCACAACAAAAGCAGCTTGATCTGACCTGAGTGTCATGTGAATATGAATTTAGATCTAGCGTAGGCCTAGTTTTAAAATCATAACAAATTTCTTCTTTAACTGGTATAGCCTTGTGCAATGTTATCTTTCTCAGGTGCAGTTTCAGTTAATAGAGGACTACCTGTTACAATATTTATATATATATATATATATAAAAATATTGTATATTCTACATGTAAGAAATACTACTGGCTGCCTGTAGCCATAATTGCCTCAGGATGTGACCTTGTCAGATTTCATACATTGAACAGAGTCAGCTATGATCAGTATTTGAATGGGAGAAAAGCAAAACTCAGGATGCTACAGGAAGTGGTATTCAGTAGGTGGCACACTTTGCCATAAATCAGTACTGAATCAATGCTTCAGCATTGTACTAAAGGACAGCAATATGCTCTTGCAGGTCTTTCAGATAAGATAAAAAGTTAAAAGGTCTTAACCATTTATGGTAATTCACAGGGGTATTAGCCCCAGTATCTTGACCACAATTCCAATTCAACAACTACATTCAGCCGACCTAAATTTCCTCCTGCAATCTTAAATAACTATGATTATCTCCACGTCCCGTCTTAAACTATTGCATAGCGTTGCTGTGCAATGTTAAACAGTTACTACACTCTACCCCAGATAGAGTTGCACTTGCCACTGAAGTGGACTAGCAGGGATCCCTATACTTCTTAGATATGAAAGACTACACATCAGGTGTGTTTTTTATTAATATTAATGTGTACTATAAGGTGCATGTTGTACACTCCTTAATGAAATTGACCTGCACAGACATTGTAAATAATACAAGCTCAAGTTCCCAGGTAATTCAAGTTCCCAATAGTCAAACCTTTGACTGGTATTTTTTTGTGTTTTAAGAATCTAACAAAACTTTAAACCATAGTGAATTCTGCAGACTTCAGCAAGGTGGCTAACAGACATGAAAAGTGTAGACTCACTCAGATTAAACAAGCATATGCCAGAAATCTCTGAAGGCTATAGGCATTTTCTCTCTCTGTTTTATGAAGAAGACATCAGTTACTATCCACAATTTAAAGGAAATCCCAGTTCATGAGTCAAATGTGTAAACATCTTGATTTGAGCTACACAATCTGGATTTACCCCAGGTTTTTACATGTTATTCATACTAAAAAATTATCAATTTTCTATGCTCAGAAAGTGGATAAAATAAAAAGCCAAGAAGTATTTATGAAGCTCCACACCACTTCCTTACAGGGCTCTAAAATAAGCAGTAGGTTGATCATGTTCATATCAAAGAAAGCACAGAGCTTTCCTGGGTTTCAGCATTAGCTAATTCATTTATTTCAAACTTTGTGGCTAATGGCTGCAAGAGAAATTGGCAGCCAGTTGGAAATTTTGGTCAGCATTAATATCATTGTAACTTCTTCATTACCCTCTGCCAGGATTATTTTTCTCCCACACTGTATTTCACTATCCATTGCAAACTCTTCCAGCCTTTGGCAGTTCCTGATGTAGCTCTAGATAGTACTAACTCAGCAATATAAAGTTGCTCTGTTTTTTAAAAACTTCTGTTACATGGAAACAGACTATGCAGTTTTTGCATGGGAATATTTGCTCTGGAGCACCCACAGCAGTGGTCAGCATTTAAATTAACCGTTTCAAATTGACTAGTTAGTATTGCCGTTCTAGAGGTAATTCCTGAAAGCGATTCTTCAGCAGCTACATATACAAGCTACATAATTGCAAGGGATATTTGGGGAGAAGAGTAATACAGTACCCACCTAAACCATCTGGTTAAACTTGCCCACAGCGGCAGTATGCAAAGCACCAAAAGAAGAAAGGTAATCAAAGTGTTACACAGAGTATACAGAAATTGTCCCTAGCCACTGGAAAGAGTTATCAACATGGGGAAAAATACCAAGGGACCTTAGAATCTATGGGGTTTTCCTCCTTTACCCATTTGTATCATCTAGAGAAATAAGATTGTGAGCTATCTTACTACACCCCAATCTCTACAGATCACAGACTCAGTCCTGTCACTGGACAAATGCTCTTTGAGAAAGACAAGACTGGGTGCATGCACACACACACAATCACTGCACACACACTCTACAAGTCATCAGCTCTCTTTGAGCTTTGTCCTAGGTGGTTAACTTCAGGGCTAGGAAGGAAGAGGACGTTTACCCTGAAGAGACAAAATGATGAATGAATGGTGGAGCCAGATATCAGGGTAGCCTCTAGCAGCATCTTTGTTGCAAAGCCAAAGAGTGCGCACACAGGTCGTCAGCTCCTGGTCTAGCTAAACCCAGGAGAACCTACAGGACTTTGCATCCCATTGGAAATATTTTCCACAATGAGGTGCTTCCACCCGTATGCCCCCCTATATCTAAGTAACTTACTAACAGCTGGAAAGAATTTCAGGGCAGGAAAAGAAAAAACATGGTTTTCCTGTGGCCTGAAAGTCTGTAGCACATTTAAAAATGCAGATAGCTGACAGCTGCCTAGAACACCAGAGGCCAGAAAAAGCTGGCCTAACCTTAGGCAGGCAAACACAGAAGGGGCACTGGTCACTTACTTTTCATATTCGGTGTTGTCTCTATCGCAACGCGAATCCTTGTGCTTTTGCCAGTCTTTGCCATGCTTGCAGGTGGTCAAGAGGACAACATCCTCCCCGTTGTGGACGTGATATAAGGCATTCCTGGTGTCTGACCCTATCCCTGTCAGGTACCTTTTCCCCTTGAATACCAACATGTACTTCCTGAGAGGAGGGATGGTGTTAAACCTTAGAAATCCCTTCTCCCCTCCTGTCCTAGGATGATCCTTAGAAAAGAGCGGAATAGAAACATCGAAATTCGGTCTGAAGTTTTCAGTACTGATGCTAGCTTTAGCCAGCATCGCCTGGCCAATATCAAACCCTACGTCTTCAGTGTAATCGGGCCAGGTGCCGGAATATAAATTAAAAATTAAATGATTTCTACCATTGTTCCACAAGTGGAGGCTTTGCACTTTCGATCGCAGGTTGTGCACATACTGGGGTGACAACTGGTCTCTGTCTAAGGTATCCAAGCTCAGAACAAACAGGCAAGCTTGGCTCGGATCGGAAGTGTAAAACCTGGATCCCTCGATGGCTGCTAGAATATTTTGGTAACTTTCGGCGATTTTCTCCCCTTTCTGCTGCGGGTACACGTAGACTTTGAAGCCGTTTTTCTTGCAAAGGGTGAAATCGAAGCAGGACTCCATGCGGCACTTCTTGCCTTTGTAGACGCTGGAATTGGCGTCTCTCTTCTGCCTAGGGGAAATGTGCACATTGTAATCCTCGTTTTCCAATTGATCCCAAGGAATGAAGGGGCGCAAAGCGTCCGGGAATCGGGGCCAATAGTGATCCGGGCTGGTGTGGTGCAAGCCATTCCTGCTACTGTGCTCCTCTCTCCTGCTTTGGTTTCTCGCTGCCCTGAACTGCAAGCCTCCGAAGTAAAACAAAAGGACGAGACAAGTGCCAGCTGAGAGCAGGATGAAATAGCGTTTTTTGGCCTGCATGTGTCCTATCTGGGTCAAGATGATTGTAAATAAACACAAGGATCACCCAAGTTTGCCAATCAACACTTTCAGCTCCAGTCCGCCATCTTCCCGCCTGCAAAGACTTCAAACTCTCTTCTACCACCTTCTCTTTATTCCTTTCCCAAAGCCTTGGACTGATGCAGCGCATGTGGGCGATTTCTTTAACTTTCTCCCCTTCTGTCTTTCATCTTTGGCTCGCACAATAGAGAGAGAGAGAGAGAAACAGCGAAGGCGAATAATTCACGCCCAGCCCGGGCTTGGAAGGCAAAGGGCTGGGAATTCTCTTGCATGCACCCACAGACACAGACACACACAAATGAAATAAGCACCAAATCCAGCTCCCTTCACCCCTCAATCAGTTGCAAGACGGAGTGTATTTCCCCTCCCCCACTCTTTCTCTCTCTCTCTAGTGTTGCAAACGACCAAGGTACAGCAGCAACTTCAACTCATCCAAAACACTCCCGCAATAACCAAGCCCCCCGGTTCCAGAGCAAGTCAGCAACAGCTCACAGCCAGCGCCGGTTCACACCGCTATCATTATCACATCTTCCAGCTTGAGCGCCGTAACCTTACAAATCCCTGCATTTCTCTTTATTCTCTTCTGCAGAGGAGCTCCTAGACTCTGGTGCTGTTTACCCCTCTCTCCGCGATCTCTGTGAATGGCCCCCGGGATGGAACCAGCCGAAGCAGCGAAGATCCTCCTCCTTCTTCCTCCTCCTCCTCCTCTTTGCCCCCGCCCCCCCAGTTAGTCAATGAGGTGCGAGCTGCCGAAGCACGGAGGAGGCTGCCTGCCCCGGTTCGAACGTCGCCGATCGCAGAGTTCGATCTCCGAACGTTACCCGGTTCTGAATGTTACACTTACACATTCCATTCCCCGACACCACAGCGCTGACCTCATCCATCCACGCAGCCCGGTCCCCCATTGGCTGAGCGTCACGTCCGGGGTGGGCGGTGCTTCCGCTGCACCCATTCATAACCCCCCAGCCGGAGGATACAGTGTTGCAGTAGTATATTAAATGGAAACGCTCTGGGGACAGGGTGAGTGAGAGTGTTGCTGGGAAGGGGGGTTCCCCTCAAGGGGATGCCTGTTTAAGAGATCGCCCGCAGAGCAGCTTGCAGCATCTTTGGGGCACAGTCGCCCCTCCTGCCCTTTCCCTGGCACAGCACTGATGAGCGACGGTCTAGGAGGGTCTCTCTAGTTTTATGTTAAGCAGCGTCCTTGGGTGGGAGACTGAAATCTGATTGCAACAACATACAAGTACTTTTCAGTGTCCCCACCCCCAAGTACAGGCAGTAACAAGACTGGCTGCAGCCCACAGGCCGGAGAGGCAGTTGTCTAGGATGGCAGTCATAGGTGCTGGAACTAGGGGTGCTGCTGCACTCCCTGGCTTGAAGTGATTTCCATCATATACAGGGTTTACAGATTGGTTCAATGGCTCTCAGCACCCCCCCTATACACACTGTTCCAGCACCCCTGGCGGCAATATTCAATCTTTAGTGATTGTTTATGGTGGGAGTGTCTGTTGGGGGACAGACGCTTTCCAGTTCGCCTAAGGCTAGGAGCTGAGCCAAGGGAGGGTATATCTGAAACAATGCATGACAGTGTTAAGGGCGAGCCACCTTTGCGGGAGAAATCCTCAAGGCTATGTCTGCTGAGCAGCACAGGAGGGATCTTATCAGCAGCAGCTGGCTCAAGATCCTCTCTGGCAGGCTCATTAAGCCAAGGAAGAAAGCGCGCCTACCCTTTCATCTTTTAACAGCCCGTCACAAGTCTATGCTAACTGCAAGCCAGTAATGCAGGAGCTGAGCCAAACACATCCAAGAGAAAGTTCCCCCTGAGTAGGAGAGGACCTAGTGCTACAGAGGGAAAGGGAGCAGAGGTCTGGGGAGCGCTGGTGCCAAGGGGAGGAAGAGAGAGTTGCTCAGGTTAATCTGGAATCAGGATTTAAATTGGAAAACTGAGGAAAGGGAGAATCTCTTTCCCCTTTCAGATGGACTGGTTTATATGTCTCTACTACTGCCCTCTACTGGATGGAATACTGTATTACCTCACATGTATCTCTTCCCTCTGGTTAGTGTTTGTTCCTAGGGCTAAAATGGAAAGAGTTCCTGCACTTTGAATCTCAAAGCCATGAATTATAATTCCATCTGGTACAAATATGATGTTATCTATTGATCTTAACGCATTTAAGATGTGTTCTTGTAATTAAAGCAGGGGATTCTTAGTCAGCATGACTGGGATCCTGTTCTCTGTGTGGCCTCAGGCCACTCATATGCTGGATTTACACCTTACGTGTGCCCCTAGGCACAGCATCTTCAGTTCTCTCACCATCCCCCCATCCCCGCCACCTACAGCTGACCTTTGTGTTTTCCATAAAAAATGAAACTTTTAACCCACTTTTAACTTTTAGGTGCCCTCAGAACGCCAGGGCCCCTAGGCACACGCCTACTGTGCCTAATTGGAAATATGACTCTGGCCCATCCCTGTGCTTCAATTTCCCCATTTTCAAATGATGCATAACCTGTTTACCCCACAGGGATTATTACTACAAAATGCATGTACCTAGTGTACAGGATACGTTACAAGCAAGGATAACACGACTTGTCCTGAAGCCCCTATCTTAATTTTTAAATAAAGTGTTTTGAAATTTCCAGGTGAATCATAGTAAGTACAAAATATTGTTATATTGCTCAATGACTGTCAGACATAACTGGCAAATATTTAAGAAGAATTCCATTAGACAACTACATACCTTTTAAAAATCTGGCCTTAAGCAACTTCCCTATGGATTCACTGTTATAACTATAAAAAGCAACAGAGGGTCCTGTGGCACCTTTAAGACTAACAGAAGTATTGGGAGCATAAGCTTTCGTGGGTAAGAACCTCACTTCTTCAGATGCAAGTAATGGAAATTGAGCTCCTAGTTATAACAGTATCAGAGGGGTAACCGTGTTAGTCTGAATCTGTAAAAAGCAACAGAGGGTCCTGTGGCACCTTTAAGGCTAACAGAAGTATTGGGAGCATAAGCTTTCGTGGGTAAGAACCTCACTTCTTCAGATGCAAGTAATGGAAATTTCCAGAGGCAGGTATAAATCAGTATGGAGATAACAAGGTTAGTTCAATCAGGGAGGGTGAGGTGCTCTGCTAGCAGCTGAAGTGTGAACACCAAGGGAGGAGAAACTGCTTCTGTAGTTGGATACAGTTCACACCTCACCCTCCCTGATTGAACTAACCTCGTTATCTCCATACTGATTTATACCTGCCTCTGGAAATTACCATTACTTGCATCTGAAGAAGGGAGGTTCTTACCTACGAAAGCTTATGCTCCCAGTACTTCTGTTAGTCTTGAAGGTGCTACAGGACCCTCTGTTGCTTTTTACAGATTCAGACTAACACGACTACCCCTCTGATACTGTTATAACTAGGAGCCCAATTCATTGATCAGAATGGTGTGCTTTACACTTATTTTGCACTGGTGTAAGTGACTACACAAATGCAGAGCCATGGTGAATCAGGCCCCAGGAATGCAATCAAGAGTCCTGATTTCCACTCCCTTTCTGTAACTAATAGAGGGTCCTTTTCCCCTCCCTCATCCTCACTGAGGGCTTGTCTACACTGGCACTTTACAGCACTGCAACTTTCTCACTCAAGGGTGTGGAAAAAACTCCCCCCCTAAGCACTGCAAGTCTCAGCGCAGTAAAGTGCCAGTGTAGACAGTGCACCAGTGCTGGAAACCAAGCTCCCAGTGCTGGTAGCTACTCCCCTCATAGAAGTGGTTGTTTTATAGTGCTGGGAGAGTGCTTTAACATTGATAGTGAAGACATACCCTGAGCTCCTTGAGTCTGCCATTCATGCTTCTAGAGGTACCTCAACAATACAAATCTGAAACTGTAATGAAACACATACCCCAGCAAGCGTTGCATGGCTTGAGTTTCACTGGGAATACACTGCACAGCATTCACTTTCCCTCCCTCACATGGATGCAATATAGTCTGTGAGAGGCCTGTAACTGAGAAGAAAAGGGAAATTTAAAACAAAGTGTGCATTCACAAAGATGAAAAATCCTGCCACTACTAAAGAGGATAGTTGAGGGCCTGCCAGACCTATGATCGTGAAGAGCTCATTGGTGACAGTCAAACTGATTTGGGCAGGAAGCTGATCTGAGGACTCTACTGCCTATAGTCTGAGCCAAAAGAAGACGATTCCTTTCCAAAATCAATTAGATTTTGGGGAAGACTGCTAGAGGAAAAGGGACAGGGTCTGATGTAGAAGCTAAGTGCTGCAACTCTACTGAAGAAAGAATTTAGAATAGTAAGAGAGAAAGGATCCCACAGGCAAAGGAAGTAGCATTTGTGACCAGCATAAATAGCGGTGGGGCTGGAAAGCAAAATTCTGGTTGAGCACCTGATAACACAGGAGTAAGATTAGACTAAATAGTAAATCTGTCATGAAACTCTCCAATCATCCCCTGAAAAGAGGTCAGCTGCTTAGAAAGGTGAACCAAAGCTGCTGATAGCAGTTCCTTCTGTCAAGAGTATGAAGAATCCCATTAGTATCTGCATATTCAGTCTCCAGTGACCAATTTAAGACAAAAAGGGAAGCCAAGTGCCCATGAGTCTTGCCATTTGTGCCAAGGGCAGTAGCTGTTAAAACTAGGTTTTGAGGATCAGGTACTAGTAAGTCCAAGCAGGAAATTCTGCTCATGATAGAGAATAATTGAGAGGAAAGGGACATGATCGGACCTGAAGCAAAACTGTATTGCACTTGAAGTACTGAGGCCATCACAAGGATCACAGTAGTACCAATAAATGATGAAACCTAAAGAGGATTAGACCTAGGCAAAGATAATTGTGACATCACTTTGAAACCTGTACTAATTACCCTACATATCACTGCAATTGACCCTTACATTTATTGCTTATTATTTGTATTGTGATAGCCCCCAAAAGTCCCAGTCAGATCTGGGCTCCATTGTGCTAGGGACAGTAGGAAGACATGTCTGTTCCCCTAAAAGCTGTCTAAGATATTGCTAAGACATTGCTATCATTCACATTTTGAAGGCAATCTTTGTAAGTCAGACAACACCTTGAGTTCACTGCTGCTTTCTGAAGCAGCACCAGAATGAAATTAATGAGACTCTAGTCAATTTCATCATTAATATTCAGAACCCTGTGGGCAACAGTGAAACTGACAAAAATCATGTAAAGTTCACTCAGCTGCTGCATGGGAACCACCTGCAGCCTATGCAGAACCTGGAGGGAGAGGAACCTGGTAATGGAAGCCGAATAGTAGTAAAGTAGTAGATATGCTTGCCCCTAGCAGCAGGTAGGAGGCTTGGGAAGGACAGAGTAGCTGACCCCCTCCACCACATAGGTCACTCTGCACACCCACAGCGAGAAAGCCAGGAAGGGAGTAGGCTTTTAAAATGTTAGATTCCTACCTGCCAGAGACTGATGTTTGAAAGACAGAACCCCCAGCACGCTTCGGATGCTGTTTGTTAATAAGGGTCTGCCAGCTTGAGGGTGAGCCTTTCAAGCTGGTCCTTACTGACTGGACTCTTTCAAATCTTTTACATCTTCATCTGGCTGGCAGTTGTCTGGGAAACTTTCCAAGTCCTTAGATAAAAGGACAGGGCTGGGAATCAGGGTTTTATTTCCAGCTTTGCCACAGATCACATGTGTGCTATGAGGCAAGTCACTTAGGGCCAGATTTTTAAAGGTATTTAGGCACCTCAAGATGCAGCAAGGCACCTCATGGGATTTTCAAAAGTGCCTGGGGCCCACATCCTCAAAAATGTTTAGGCACCTAACTTGCATTGGTTTCAATGAAAGTTAAAAGCCTAAATACCTTTGAAGATCTGGGCCTCAGTGTCCAACTGCCACTGACATAGGCATCTTTAAAAATCTGGGTTTTAGAACCTGATTTACAGACCTGATCAGCTCCATTTGTAGTTTATAGGAGCTGTGGATGCTCAGCACTGATGAGAACCAGGACATTAACTTCTCTGGGCCTCAGTGTTTCAATCTGTAAAATGGGGGTGATACTTCCCTACCTAATAGAATATTGGCAGATTTGATTTGTACATGTTGTGATGTGTTTTGAGATCCTAGGATAACAGGCACCAAATAAATGCAAAATGATGTGTTCAAATTCTTGGAAAGATTGTAAGTGAAGAGCTCACATGAAGCTAAACATCCCACTTGCCACCTAGTCCTGCCACAATTTATGCCACAAAAACAGAATTGCTAACTGGAGATGCCAGAAGAATTAGGCTAACATTTTCAAAGTCAGGTACTAAAGTTACACTCTTCAATCCATATTTAGGGACCTGAATAAAAGTGGCTTGATTTTTACTTTGATTTATGTGTCTTAATATAGACTGAAGCACAAATCTTGAGCTGAAAATACTAACTTTTGAGAGCCATGTTAGTGATATTGACTGCCTTGTGAGTCTCACCTACTTCTCAGTGAGGTAGCACATATTTTAGGGTTAAACTGTAGTGTGTAATTTTTTAAGTCCAAGGGGGGGAAATGGAAAAGTCTGACTGATGAAGTGCTTAATTCTGCTGGATTCCACCTTCAAATAGCTTTTTGCCTGAAGTTGTTATTGCTTACCATTAGAAAAAAAAAGAAAAGACAAAGCATACTTTCAAATGTGAATTTATGGAATGAGAACATGCCATAAAAAATTATTCTCCGGCTTGGAGCAAATTAAAGTGGTCTCTCCTCTACAAATTAATGCAATTAATACTAAAGCCATGGCTGTTTATCATGTCTTGATAATATCACATGGGAATGAAAATATTGGCTCTTTTATCCCTTTAAATAGCTGAGATGAAATGTTTGTGCTTCAGTGTTACAACAGCTGTTTCTCATGTCCTCATACATAATTGGTTGGTTTAGAGGCTATTTAATTGTAAGGAAATTATTTGGGTTTTGTATTGGTTTACTTTTAGGGTAAAATGCAAATGTTCTCCTAATAATAAGGTGACGCTTTCAAGGGGAATAATAGTTTAGGAGTCTGTTTTACTGTCACACTGGACAGAGAATGAAATTAGAGGCTTTAAATATTAAGCTCTCAGTTTTACATTACACTCCATGTGGGTGAGCCCTGATGTCGATGGCGCTTTGCGTGGATGCAGAGATCAATCTGCATGAAGCTCAGTGTGGAACCAGTGCGCCAACATTTTTGTTGTTGTGAATCAGGCTGTGTTTTCAATCCAGGCACCAGACCCAGTCCTACTCCTTTTGAATTCAGCAGGAGCTTTGGCCTAGATCAACAAAGGTATTTTAGTTGCATACCTCCCATTTATTTCAATGGGGGTTAGGCACCTAAATACCTTTGAGGATCTGAGTTTTTTCCATTAACGTTAATGGGAGTAGGAGCCAGCGTTAATGATCTCCTCAGGAATGCCATACTGCGTCTCCCTCGTGTGGCATGGTCTCTTTGCAAGCTATCCCGCTATTCACTGGGGCATCTGCAACAGCCGTGACTCACTCCATTGGAGAAGATGCTCTTACTCTAGTGAGACCCCTGAGGGCTCAGACAATGTTACCCACAATCTATGTATTGGTTCTTCTTCCCCTGGAGGAGTAGAACGACTCAATCCAGATTTACTCCCTGGCTGACTGAGCTATTTTCAAAGTGGGTGCAGTACTATGTAAATAGCTTATCTGGGGGTGGGAGGAGAAACTGCTCTGATTTTGTAATCGGAAATCGAAACTAAACAAGCACTTTCCTTCACTGCACACATGAACTGGCAGCCCATGCCAGCCACCTGACCTTTCTGGGCCTGATTCTCCTCTCATGCTGGTGTAAGTTACTAAAGTCAATGGAGTTATAGCAGTGTAAATAACAGGATCAGGGCTCCTCTTTCTTCAGCCCAAAGAGACATTTGCAGCTGAACCCTGAGGCAGGATCACACTGCTTTTCAGTGAGGGTGTGCTCATAGGCTTTGCTGCCACACCTCTCCAGTAACCTCTCCTAACTTTAGGACTGTGATGGGGGCTGTATAAGAAGTCAGCCAGTAGATTATATTGAAGTTCTCATTTTAATCTAATCTCTCTAGGGCCATTTAGGAGCCTGGACCTGTAGTTAAACCGTTACTGGTAACCAGAATCTGATCTAGGCCACCTAAACTGGATTTAATAAGTATATAGGACCAAAAACTCCCTACTGTTCTTTTAGAAGGAGAAAATCTTAGTATTTTAAGAGCCCCTGGATCACTTGATTTCTTCAGCCCCATGACAATCCACCCCTACCTGTGATAAAGCATGGGACTAGATCGGGTTCTTGAAACCGTTGTGGCTCTGCCAATGAGCAGACCTCAGTGTGTTTTACAGGGAGGGGACCCGCTGAGAGCACCTGGGGTGATATGTAATACATCTGCAGCAGGAGTGTGCAAATCTGTCTGCATATCCAAACACCCCAGGGGCACTGTAAATGCTTGCAAAGGTTTGGGCTGCAGCAAGACTCTTGGTGAGTCACCTCTAGGTGAGGATGTGCATTCCCTCCATAAAGCACCTTTTTTGACACAAAAATGGGTGGCAATCTGATTAACCTATGAGTCACAAATTGGCTAAGTCCTTATTTTTCCCAGTCCCCACCTGTTCAAATAACTACTACAGGAAACAGATTTCAGAGTAGCAGCCGTGTTAGTTTGAAGCAACTTTTCTAGACCTTTTTGTAAAGCTAGCTGTCGCCCTGTCTACTCACACAAGTTGTACTGATCAGTTTTTAAACTTGTCCAAAGCCCGATATAGACACTCCTATGTCAGTTTAAGAAGGGCTTATTTAGCTTCTTCCTAGTCGCTTTAAGTTAAATCCACTAGCCCAGTTTAAATTGGTTTAAGAGAATGCCCACTTAGCCCTTTGCACCAGTTTTAAATCATATCTTTAGTTAAACCAATGCAACTACGTGAGCAGACAAGCCCTTAGGAAGAATCTACATTCCACCTACAAAAGCAATAAGATTCAGTCAAGAAGAGGAATTCTTGTGTTAAGGCTCATCAAAAGGGATGATCTTACTCCATTCACCAAACCATGTGGGTCTAAACATTGCACTTTAAATGTTAAATAGTTCTGAGGTCCACTGTAGTTCTCATCTGCACATCCTTAGATGCTAGGGAAGGACAGAGGTAAAATCCCACCCTTGTTCTGACACACACACACACCCTCCCCTTGTTGGTACTTATTGGTATATTTAGAGTATTTTGAACCTTTGCCTTCTACCTTATGGGGGAAAAGTCACCCTTCTCCATTCAACTCCTGAGTCATCAAGGTTATTGCAGGGGGCAGAGTTTACACCGAAACACACTAGCCCATGGAACTACAATGGTCTCGTCTTGTTCTTTTCTCTACAGCAAGGTTGGAATTGTAGCCACTGGAATGCATTGGTCTAATTCAGGAGCAGCAGGAAGCTTCCATGACAGCATGCAAGGGACACACAAATTGCCATGGTAGCCAACAGCAGTATTTCCACAGTGCAAGCCCCTTTAGACAGGCTCTCTGCAGGTGTGTTCATTTCACTCACAGCAAATACAGCACTACTGTAATACAGCACATTAACATACTTTTAAATGCAAATTTATTTTTCAAATCAAATTAAGACATAAGGAAATATAGTGAATACCAATACAGTGAATACCAATACAGTAATACATCCTAAAGGAATAAACCCCCAGGGCATCGAAAGGTACAGGTACAGGACATTAGCAAAGATAAAAAAAATGCTACAGATCTACTGATGATATTCTGCAATGTGGAATACTGAGGTATGGATCCCAGTTTCTAGTTCAATATATGAGCAGTGGCTGGGAACATGTATCAAGCATCTCCCAACAGCAGCTGCTGCTTATTAAGAAGCATCTTGGACAACACTCCATTCACTGATTTTCTCTTCCTCTAGAGAGGGAATGGCCACAGCTGGGCTGGATGGAGTAGGGAAAATGAGCTGAATTCTCAGAGCTTAATCAGGGAGATGAAGAATCTTAGGGTGGGGCAGATTTTGATCTGCCAGTTCAGACTGGAAACAAGGCATGCATTTTTAACAGTGAGAGTAATTAACCACTGGAACAATTTACTAAGGGTTGTGATAGATTCTCTATCACTGACCATTTAAAAATCAACGCTGGATGATTTTCTAAGGCTATGGCTACACTGGCACTTTACAGCGCTGCAACTTTCTCATTCAGGAGTGTGAAAAAACACCCCCCTGAGCGCAGCAAGTTACAGCGCTGTAAAGCGCCAGTGTGAGCTGTGCTCCCAGCGCTGTAAGCTAATCCCCTCGGGGAGGTGGAGTACCTGCAGTTCTGGGAGAGCTCTCTCCCAGCACTGGCGCCATGACCACACTCGCACTTTGGAGTTTCGAGTGTAGCCATGCACTAAAAGATCTGCCCTAGGATTTATGTTGAGGACATTCTATGGCCTGTGTTATACAGGAGGTCAGTCTAGATAAGTGTTTCCCAAACTTGGGACGCTGCTTGTTTAGGGAAAGCCTCTGGTGGGCCGGGCCGGTTTGTTTATCTGCTGTGTCTGCAGGTCCGGCCAATCGCGGCTCCCACTGGCTACGGTTTGCTGCTCCAGGCCAATGGGAGCTGCTGGAAGTGGTGGCCAATACATCCCTCAGCCCGCGCCGCTTCCAGCAGCTTCCATTGGCCTGGTGCAGCAAACCGCAGCCAGTGGGAGCCGCGATCGGCCGGACCTGCAGATGCAGCAGGTAAACAAACTGTCCCGGCCCGCCAGGGTCTTTCCCTAAACAAGTGGCATCCCAAGTTTGGGAAACACTGGCCTAGATGATCACAATGATCCCTCCTGGTCTTGGAATCTATGAATACATTTTCTGTGTGCTAAACCACACTTCACAAACAGGGTTAATTTCAGTGTGGGACTGTCAATGACTGCAGTTTTAGTTTTCTATCACTACCTTCCTACAGATGAGCTGACCCTCCTCAATGCACGAATTTAGCTTTTCTGAGGCTTTTGAGTGGCAGTGGGGTCTACTAGACTAAGGCTATGTCTACACAACAGCTTATGTTGGCAGAGCTTATGTCGCTCAAGGGTGTGAATAAACCACCCCCGTGAGTGACATAAATTACACTGACATACATACTGGTGTGGCCAGTGTTATGTCAGAGGGAGATCTTCTCCTGCAGACAGGGACGGCTCCAGGCACCAGCCGAGCAAGCTGGTGCTTGGGGCGGCAGCCTTTAGGAGGTGGCATTCCGCCCAATCCTAGGGCGGCACGGCCGATTTTTTTTTGGTGTTCTGCTCTGGCCGCCCTGTAGGGGGCGGCGGCGTGGAGGACGGGAGCGCCCTGCAGCAAGCCCAGTAGGGCAGCCCGCGTCCTTCCCTCCCAGCCGACCGGAGCAGTGCAGAGCCCTCCTGGCAGGCGGCAGGGCTGCGTGGCAGCGCCCCGCTGAAGCCCTGGCTGCTCCCCTTCTCTCTCTCTCCCCCCCGCTAGCTGGGGCACATCTGCAGCGCAGGGAGTCCCCCTGGACCCTGGCTCTGGCCGTTTTTTGTTTTTGTTTTGCTTGGGGTGGCCAAAAAGCCAGAGCCGGCCCTGCCTGCAGACATAATTTCTGCTGCTCGCGGAGGTAGTTTTATTATGCTGAGAGGAGAGCTGTCTCCAACTGGCATAGAGCATCTTCATCAGATGTGCTGCATTGGTGCGACGCTGTACATGTAGACATGCCCTGAGAAAAGGGCTGGAAATGCAGAACTATTGAGTTCTAAACCCTGCTTTGCTATGACTCCTGTGTGACCATAAGCAAATCACTTAGGTCCAATTTTCAAAAGGTCCCACCAATTTTGAAACACTTAGGCCCAGCTCCTCAAAGGGACTTATATGTCTAAGTCCCACATTTACATACCACTGTGATCCACAAAACACTTGTTCAGCTGCCGCCTACTACCGTAGGCACCTACATTTTTTCTGTAAAAGTCTCCTAGACACCCAAGGTTTCTGCCTCTTGGCAGGTGCCCAGATATCTATCTCAGACCTAAGCAAAGCGTGAACCTTGAACTAGGTGAAGCCTCACCTATGTTGCCTGCAGGGCCTGAGCTGGTAGGCATGCTCAGGGCAAGCTTAACTCCACACAAAATAACCAGGGAAGGAAGGAGGCTTTCCTTATAACTTTTCATCCAGTAGTTAGGCTACTCACCTGGGATATGGAGGATCCCAGTTAATTCCTCTCTCTGCTTCTATAAGGAGAAGCAATTTGAACAAGGGGTTCCCACCTCTCAGGTGAGTCCCCTAACCAGTCAGCCATGGGATGTTCTGAAGTGGGACTCCCTCAATGTCTCCTATTGAAGCTCTTCTACTTTGTACTAAATAGTTGACTATGCATTGGTCCAGAAAGAGAGGAAGGATAATTCCATGGCCCAGGGTACTCACCTTAGGCACCTATGGCTTAGGACAAATCCCTCGTGTCAGCATCTACTATTGGCTAGCTTAAGCAGCTCTCCCCACAGTGTGCTGGCTTTTTTGCAGGTGCCTACCTCTTCCCATGCACTTATAGGGAGCCTAACCACCTAATTCGGGCTCCATGGATTCTAGTGATTATCAAAGCACCTGAAAGATAGGCATTGCTAAATCCCTTGGTGGATCTGGGCCTTAAAGCCTGATTTTCAGAGGTGCTAAGTACACATCACTGTAGTTGAAGTCAATGGGTGTAGCGGGTGGTAAATACCTCTGAAAAATTAGACTCTCATCTCAAATGGAGCAACAAAATCCTTTGGAAATATTTGGACTTGACGCCTCTGTGCCTCAGTTTCCCATCTGTAACATATAGTGACAAACAAAAATGACATCTTGTGACTGTTAAAGCTGCATCAAGACACATCCCATTAACCCAATGCCTTAAGAAAATGGAAATAAGAAGTTGTGGGGAAAGATCTGTGCATTCCTTTCCTCCTTCCTGTCTCCTACAATGCGGTCAATAGTGTACTCCAAAGGGCTGTCACTTCTATTGCCAACTGATATCCAAAAGCAACGCATACCCGACTTCATCAAACTTGCATCTAATACAAAACCTTAACAGTGGTTTTATATCAATTATATCAGCACATCAGATCATCACATTCCATGCAGTTAGGAAGTTATTTTGCCTTAACATGGCCAAGGTCACTGCTAAGGGTTGAAAGCTTCTTGTTAGAGGAAACTCTGTAACACAATCCTACCTATAGAGCAGCTACTACCGCACTATAACAAAATATATAGAGATCCCACACTATGAAAGTAGCCCAGGGGTCAGCAACCTTTCAGAAGTGGTGTGCCGAGTCTTCATTTATTCACTCTAATTTAAGGTTTCGTGTGCCAGTCATACATTTCAATGTTTTTAGAAGGTCTCTTTCTATAGGTCTATAATATATAACTAAACTATTGTTGTATATAAAGTAAATAAGGTTTTTAAAATGTTTAAGCTTCATTTAAAATTAAATTAAAATGCAGAGCCCCCCGGACCGGTGGCCAGGACCCAGGCAGTATGAGTGCCACTGAAAATCAGCTCACGTGCCACAGGTTGCCTACCCGTGTAGTAGCCCCTGGGATCAATGGATACTGACCCTTGCCTTGTGACTTTTCTGCCCTCAAACCCTGTCAGAAAATAAAAACCAGTCTTTTCCCAGCACTATTGGGGGGTCACATATGTACAGTCCTGCCAGCCTCAATGAGTCAAAAATAGACTGTTCCTCCCGCCCCCAAAATCACAAGATTATCTTTAAAATCATGGGTTTGAGGGTAGAAAAATCATATTTGGTTCTTTTTATTTACCTTTGGTTTTTGAGCCTCTTGGCTTCTTCACATTTACAGGCTTTTTTCTGTAATCGTGAAGGCCAGAAATGACCTCATCCTTAAAAATCACAGGATTCCCACATGCAGCCTTTGCATTTCTCCCCTCCCCCTGGGTATCATTAGCATTACACACCCCGGGCTGAATCCTGGGATGGCCCAGAGCCATGCTTGGCACACCTGAATGGGGACAATTATATCAATTCACCACTGCCACCCCTGAGCGAGTAGCACCATTTTTAATGGCCCATTAGGGGCTGTTACACTGGCAGGGATCACCACAGCTCGGCATGTCCTACTAATGCCCTTTTCCACCCCATGTCCCCATGCTCAAGGGACTGGGCAGGGGTGGAACAAACTGGTTCCATACCACTGACAGATTCCTTTATGCCGGGGGTTCCCCAGCTGGCTCTTTATGCCAGCATCAGAGCCCTTTTGCACTGCCATAACAGCAGCTCAGAGAGGCCATATTGCAGGGCAGGACCTAGCCCAGCCCATCATGTGTAGTGCTATTAGTGATCTCTACAATGTCCCTAGGAATAAAGAATGGGAACACCTAATTAGGAATGTGCACCCCGGGGTTAATCCAGCAGGCTGCAGCCTGAGTAAAAGCTTTGCATCAAAGAGCAGAGTTTCCTTAACCAAATTCCTGTGAAAAGAATCACGGTATGAGGCCTCCATATTTTTCCCCTCATCTATTTCCCATGTGCTTATCATCTTCTCTTGGCACATTTACAAAATATGAGCCTATTCCAATGACAGAATCCATTTACATCAGCTGCGAAACTGACTCAGTGTTAATTTTTGTAAAGACTCAATACACCAGATACACAATAAGGGTCTCTTTCTCCCCCACTTCCCCAAACCAAAGAAAAGAAACTGAGCCCCTTTAAATACCCCCTCAGGGGAATGCCTCTGTAAACAGATAGTTGTCCCTACAGCATACTCCAGGTCTGTGGCACCAGAGGGGAATGAGTTCTAAGGCATTTAAGCTGCTGAGAAAGAGGCTGTGTCTCGCTCATTCTAAAGCAGCCAGGCTCCAGACAATGGCTCCAAACCAGCACCTGGATTTCCTCCTGGAAATGAATTGGAAGCCAGTGCAGAGGTCTCATGTGCTCCCTCTGAGGAAACACCAATAAGTAAATGGAAAGGCACATTCTGCGCTTGCTGAAATTTCGGAGTGATGTTTAAGTGTAACTCTAAGTAGAGCACATTGCAGGAGAATGGTCACAACTTCCTTGTTGGTCACACAAAAAATTGTACCATTGGCTTCCACTGCTACTTCACCAGCAGAATGCCTGTAGTTCATACTTATTAACAAAGGTCTAGGGAAACCCCTTATTCCAGGCCGTGCACATCAACAACCTCATTCCTGGATGTTTCCCACACTTCCTCTCTCTTGTTTGGACTGAGAGGCAAGGGGCCAGTCCTCATCCAGACTCTAGTCTGAGCTCTCACTGTACAGATCAGAAAAAGAGATGTAGAGCCATATGTCAGGAGCACGCTGACAGGCCAAGCCTCCTTGCATACATAGAAACAATTGTACCCATACAAGGAAACAGTTGGGCCTAAAGGGCAATAATTCAGCCCTGCTCTCTAGCTCTTCTCAGAGAGAGAAGAACAGAGCCATTCAAGCACCAATTATTTTTCCCAGATCCTAAAAGGTATTCAGGTTCCTAATTTCCATTGATTTGAGGACTTAGGCCTTTGTCCCAACTAGCATCCCCAGCTATTTCCATAGGGGTCAACAGTATCAAAGTCATCCAATAGATCAAAGAGAGTCAGCATGGACACTTTGTCTATTGCCAAGAGAAGATCATTGGTCAGTAAAACAAGGGCTGTCCTAGGCATGTCTGAAAACCAGATTAAAAGGGCTCCAGGAACCTGGAGGGCTTCAGGTAATACCAAAATAACAGAAGTCTCTAGTTTTCAATGAGAGCTGCCCATGGTATCTGGAAAGTTCAATCCTATATAAATTATTATGGTTATTTACTCTCTATGCTACAGTAGTGTTCATAGGCCCTGGTCAGGAGCAGGATCTTATTATTCTGGATGTTGGTTGAACATAAGTGTAAATATAGTTGCTGCCTCTAAGAATTATGCTTTTCTTTTTAAAAAGCAAGACAAAAAGATTTGAATGATTACAAACGTATTGTTTACTGTAACTTGAAAACAGCTTGACTGATTCATATGTGAGGGTAGGCAGCGGGAAGAGGGTGACACTTTGGCCACATTGACATCTAAGGGGAGTTTTGCAATTGACTTCAATGGGATCAGAACTTCATCCTGAGAGGATAAACATGACATGTGGGCGACAAGGTCTACACCAAGCTTCAGTCCACTGTGACTATGAATCCCATTAAAATTGGCGTTCACAATGGAAACACTGGCAGCCTTTTATGGATTTAGGACTCAATCCCATTCACATGAAAGTCAATGGGAGCACGGGCGCTGGAACGGTGGTGGCCAGGGGTCGAAGGCTCCATCACTTTTCCCACTTTTCACTGGCTGTAAGGGCGAGCGACACAGTGGGGAGGGGGCAGAGCCTTGGGGGAAGAGGCGGTGCAGAAACGGGGTCTTGGGGAGAAGGGGCTGTGTGGGGGGTGAAGCCTCAGGGGGAATGGGCGTCACAGAGGCAGGGCTTCGGGGGAAGGAGCGGGGCCATGGTTTGGGCCAAGTGGCCCCCTCACTTTTAGGGAGCTTCTGTCACTCCTGGATGGGAGTTTTTCTAGTGGTTGCATTAGCAGTAGGATTATAACCCATGGCCTGACCCGGGTCACATTGAAGTCAATGGTACAATGTAATTCACAGGGTGAAATCTCAGCCCTGTTGACTTCAGTGACAAAACTCCCATCCATTGACTTCAGCAGGGCCAGGATTTACCACCCAGTGTCGTCAACTGAAGCAGGATCAGTATGATAGTCAAGCTGAAATATAACCCTGTGTAGCTTCTTTGCTCTTTATTGAGAGTTGGAACTCTCAACTTCATCAAGTTTGCTTCATATAACCAACGGCAGCCATTTTAGTTTAAGTTTCTGCTATGAATAGTTTCTTTTTTCCTAACTTCATCCGATATTTATTGCTTCAAATGACAGCTAGAAAGCCATTGCCTAGCGACTGGCATATTGCTCTCTTGTGGTCTAGTTACGCACAATGATTGAATATTGCTATCTGTTCACGCGTCTGTCCTGGTCAAAAAGGAGTGCATTAATTTCCAGGCAGATAGTTGTATTTATGGTTCCTTATTTATTAAACATCTAAAAAACTCATGTTAATAAAGTTAAATAATGAATTTTATATCAGTTTGTTTGTTCCCTTTCTGGAATGATATGTCACAGACTCACAAAATATATTGTGTAGTGCTACTTAATAAAATCAAATCTACAGCATCTCCAGAAGAGAGAATTAACAGATTCTCTCTGCTTCATCTTAGGTGTGGAATAGTGCTCAAACCTCCTGGTTTTGGGATGGGGCTTGCTCTATGGTCAGTAGTACATAGGAACCTATTCATCCAGGATCTTGACAGAAATTGGACTTATGAAAAGGACTGTGGTCCAGATCCTCAAAGGTATTTGGCTGCTTATCTGGGAGTTAGGTGCTTAAAACCCTTTGAGGATCTAGGCCTATTTGCTTCTTTCATAAACCAAACCGTATTGTAACCCACATGTGAGCTACAACACCGGAGCTTGATAACAGCAATGAATAGTACTGCAGCATATGATAAGCACTTTATAGACCTTGTCTAATTAATCCTCACAACAGCCCTTGAAGATAGGTGAGTGTCATCCCCATCGTACAGATGAGACACAGAGAAGATAAGGCCCATATTTTGAAAAGGAATAATTTATTTTGGGAGTCCAACCTGAAATCCTGGGACCTGATTTTCAGAAGTGCTAAGTGCCTGCAGCTTTCATTTACATCCATTGCAAGAACTCAATACCACTGTAAACCAGAGCCCATGTTTCAAGTCAGATGCCAAAACCTGAAGTGCCCACAATTAGTGGAGGCTTTTCTATACATTTGACCTCTATGACTTGTTCCAGGAGACACGGGAAGTCAGTGTCAGAGTCAGAATTAGACCTCAGTGGTTGCTGGTTCTCAGTACTGTGCTCAGACGACAACTGTCTTTCACTACAAACTATATTAGTCGTGCTTTCCAATTTTGATCATTATACATTGTATTTACTTGTAATGAAGCCTGCTATACTTGAATATGAAGAACAATTAATAAAAGAAGACTTGCAGTTATATTACTGCACTTTTTCAATATGCATATGTGACAAGTGGAGAGTCATAGACTGGACTGGATGGGAAAGTATAGCTTCCATTGGTGTCATTAGGCTTTGCATGCTGAGATTTAGACCCCACTAACCTGAGATGGATTTGACTGTTGTTTAACAGTCCGGAGCGATGCTACATAACTATTTAGGACAGATAATTTATTTTGCCAGGACACTGGGGTTATTCCCTTAATCTTGCAAATGGGACCTTTAGTGATCACAAATGATGAGGTGTTGATTTTGTACCTCATTCATAAAGGAACATGCCCAGCATTGAGGTGTGCTCTAACACTGTGCCTGAACATTGGCTCAGTGCTGACTGAGAGAGAAAAAATCCACTCCATTTTATACCTATACCACCTATCCAAGTTGTGCGTCAGCCCAACCCTGCTTAACATATGTGATTTGACAGATGATGTCCTGCATTACCCTAGCTGTAGAAATAATACAATAGCTGCACAGGATCTGTCTGTGTGATCTTAAGTTAGCTAACACAATGGTAGCTATGATCTTATAGTACCTGATTAAAACTTGAATTTTATCTGATCTTGCTACTTTGGTCTTGTTCATTAAATTCTATATTCTTGTTAACATCTACTGATTCATGTTTTCCTCTTGGTTTGGCTGATGGTGCCTGCTTGTTGATGGGTGCACTCATCTTCTGCATGTAGATATACAGTTTGGCTCAGGAAGGGCTGAACTCTGTTCATAGTGACAGTGAAGCTAACCATTATGAACTTAGCTGTGTGCCTATTGTGGAGTAACATGGATCAGAATTGGGTTTGTAATTAATATTTCAGAAGACTAAAACCCCGGTCGTCAGCGGGCGGGATCGAACCTGGGACCTCCGAAGCTTAGTGCATGAGCTAAAAGCCATATGGCTGTTAGCTAAGGGTGTAGAGCAGACTCATTAATCTCTCTCTAAATGGTCTCGGTGCCACTAGAGGGGACAGAGCACCAGACCCAGGAGGGTTACATAAGCTTGTGTGTTTGTACAGTGGCCAGCATGATGGGGTCCTGGCCAATAACTGGGGCTCCTAGGTGCTATGATAACATGTATGATAGATAATAATAATGCTATTTTTAGAAGAGGTCATTATTTATATTGAACAATGTAGATGAATTGGTGGTCGAATATTATTGATATTTCTCCACTCCCCTCACCTTCTTCCCATTGCCCCAAACACAGTTTAGAATCTTATTATCTCTTTGCACTAAAACAACAGGAATCAGGCAGTGTTGTCTAGAAGGCAGAGCCAGGAACCAGCAGTCAGGATACTTGGGTTTTATTCCCAGATCTTCCATTGCCTGCTCTGTGTTCTTGGGGAACAGTACTCAGCCTGTCTGACTCATGAAAGACCCGCCCTCACCAGCCTCTGCTTGAACCAAATCTGCATCAGAAGAAAGACTTACAAAAAGCAATGAAAAGGCAGTGGGAGACACACCTAAACCCTTGGTATTAGGATGACTGAATTAAGGAAACTCCCCTAGCCTCATTTACATCGAAGATGGGACAAGGAGGCATCTCCATTAGCATACAGAATGGAGAACAGAGATTCCAAGGCAAGAACCACATGGAACTCTGGGACCAGAGAAGCAGGGAAGCACTGCATGATGGGGGATCTCTGCTCCAGATGTTAATAAACCCACACCTGCACACACCCAGCTCAGTAGTTATCAGACCAATTCTAGTAATAAATCCTTTATTGGTATCCAAAATAGTGAAGCTCCCTAATTGCATGGTGAGCTCCCTCCAAGGAATGATCAGCTCTCATATTTAGCCTGAACAAAATAACGTTGGTATTCTCTCTTGTTTACACAAAAACAAATCTAGTGATCTTCCTTGAACCATTGTTGTTTCTCTACAAAAACCCCTATACATGCTCAAGTAAGTGTTCTGATGCCTGGATCCAAAATCTGCATCAGTTCCACTGGGACTTCAGCTTCTCCTGACTGATTGTGCTGGGGGGCTCTGCCTGACTCCAGCACTCTGGGCCTTCACCACCTGGGACCCCCCCCCCCCCCCAGGCTTCATGGAGTGGTGAGAACCCAGCTCTTTCTCTCTCTCTCTCGGTATAGCCTTCTGACCTTGACTTGTGTGATCAGTTATAGTTTTCTAAACCAGACTTTTATAATCAGGTTTAAGTTAGATATAATATTATAATTGTTTTGTTTGTTTGGCTCCCCTATGGTTATTATCTGGCAATAAATAACTTTCATGATTAAGCTGATTGCTTCTCTCTCCCCGTGGTGGGTGTTTTTTGGTTTCCTCATTCGCTCTGCAGCAACGCTCAAAATCCTTTGGGGTTTGCTCATCAAGTGGGTTACTACCAGAACTACCAGAACAATTGTTCTGTGAAAGTGGGGATAGAGACGTGCTGAACTTGGGACATATGTGGGTGGCAGCTTGGAAGTGCTGTTCAACCCAGTCTGCTGAGTTCAGGGGCATATGAGGGTGGCAGCTTGGAAGTGCGGCTCGACCCAGCCTACTGAGTCCAGGGACATATAAGGGGTCAGCTTGGGAATGCTGATTAACCCGGTCCTCTCAGATGTGCTCTGTTAATGTATGTGTTCGTTTGATTTTGAAGCTGGAAGAATCCAGCCGTGGGGAACCTAGGACCTGTGGGATAGCTCCATTGGAAGGGAACTTGCAGCAGGGAGAAGTAGAGCTCCTTATGAGAACACAAGTGACACAAGCTGTACATTGATAGAAGTACAAAACCTCCCTCCCCCCCACCCTCCCGAAGAGTAACTCTAATAAATGAGCATACCCCAAAGTAATGGGCAAAGCTGGTAACAGTGGTTGTGTGACCTTTGGTTGTGTGCCTCAGTCTACCCATTTTTTCTGAATGGGTATTGTATTGTGCCAACCTCATAGGACTCTGGTGAGTCATAATTAATTAATTCTTCTTAAGAGTTTGAGAGGCTTAGCTGAGAGGGCCTATTTCAGTTGAGCATTAGAGTTAGTCTGTGAAAGTGTGATGTAATTATTTGTGTGCATTTAATATAGCTCTAGCTATCTGCATACCATGGGCCAGGTCTTCTGCTTGTATAAATTAGCATAGTTCCTCTCATTTCCTGGAGCTATGGCAGTGTACATCAGCTGAGGATCTGGCCTCAGACAAATGGAGGCGATGTCCCTGTGATAAATGGAGAGGCATGAAATAAGTTTATCGCAGGTCTATGGGCACATCACTTCAATATTCTATTGCCGGAAGAATTATCCTAACATTAAGCAGCTTCAACCAGCTGCCTTTTTAAAGATCAATCAATCTGCCAGAGAAATCGTTCTCCCCAAAATGTAGAATTTCTCCCACTAAATTTCCTTGCTCAAGGCCCAGGATGGGTAAGATCCAGTCCTGACACAGGAACAGCTTTTCTAGACATACAAATGTCACAATTTAAAGTCTGACGAAATGTGCCCCTGCAGGGTTAGAAGCAGGAGCCTTACACCATGAAAAGGGTCGATTCCACAGTGCATCACCCAGCACTCACTTCTAGCCCTTGCATGGGCTGAGATATTGAACACTAATACTTTGATTTTGGAGGGTATAGGAAATCTATTTTGAATGATTTTAAAGGGACCTGGCTTTATAGGCAGAGGCTTACAAAAATAGTCCCAATAAAATATTTAAAAACTCTCTAAAACATCCCTAAAATAGTTTTTCTGTAAAGTACGTGGCATAAACAGAATAAATTATGATGTGGTGTGAAGACTTTATCAGCACTCACTTTCGGATTCATAGATTTCAAGGCCAGAAAGGGTCATTATGACCATCTAGTCTGACCACCTGCATAACACAGGCCACAGAATTTCACCCTGTAATTCCTGCACTGAGATCAATAACTTGTGGTTGAACTACAACACATCTTGTTGAAAGACATCCAATCCTGATTTAAAAACTGCAAGTGATGGAGAATCTAGCACATCCCCTTGTAAACAATCCAATGGTTAATTGCCCTCACTATTAAAGGAAACAAATGTGCATTATTTCCAGTTTTATTTGGATCTTGTTATGCTTTTGTCTGCTAGATTAAAGAATAGTATCAAATACCTTCTTTGTGTGTAGCAACTTGTGTGTAGATCTTGACCAAATCACCTCAAATGTCTCTTTGATAAGATCAATACATGCTTTACGTTCATTCTTGTAGCTATTTTCTCAACCTGCTTCATTTTTTCAACATGATTTTAAAGTGTGGATGCCAAACTGGACAAGAGTGGTCTCCCAGGTGCCATAGGAATTGGTTATATATCCTTAATTCTACTCAATATTCCCCTGTTTATGCACCCAACATTACCCCTTTTAGCCATAGCATGGCATTGGGAGCTCATGTTCAGTTGGTTATCCACCCGGACTGCTAAATCCTTTTCAGTCACTGGTTTCCAGGATAAAATCACCCATCCTGGAAATATCATCTACTTTCTTTGTTCTTAGATGTATGACCTTGCATTTGGTTGTATTTGGTTGAACGTATGTTGTTCCAATGAGCCCCCCAGTGATCCAGATCATCAGTAAAACTGACCAGTCCCCATCATTATTTACTACTCCATCAATTTTTTTGTTTTGTCATCTGCAAAATTGACCAGTAATATTATATTTTCTTCTAGGTCATTGAGAAAGGAATTGAATAGCATTGGGCCAAGAACATATTTCTGCAGGACCCCATGATAAACACTCTCATTGGCTGCAGATTCCCAATTTACAATTGCTTTTTGAGATCTATCAGTTAACCAATTTTTAATCCATTTCAAACGTGCTATCTTGATTTTGCATAGTGCAAACTTTTTTTTTTAATCAGAGTGACATACAGCACTGAGTCAAATGCCTCCGAAAAATCCAAGTATATTTACATCAACATCCTTTCCAACCAGATTTGTAATCGCGTCAAAGAACTGTATCAAAGTACTTTCATAAGGCCTTTTTTTCCGTGAAACCATTGAAAAGGCATTAATTATAACTTGAGAAGACCTGTACAAATGACTCATGACGTAGGTACTTGTGAGTAATACACCCATCCCAAACTTACATTTGTGAGGACGTGTGTACTGGTTCTTCACATCTGTAGCAGGATCAAAGGCAGGATGGGAGCTGGTGAAGATTCTAGACAGAAGCTCTACAGTGAAACAGAAAGTAGTTTGAAGGATAATACTGTTCTCATTCTAATCAGTTCCTTGCTCAGTATGAAAAGCAATACTTTTTGTGACCGGTTACCATCATCATGGCAATGTTCATAGAATATTCATACAATGTTCTGCACATACTTCCCTGAGTTCAGTTTTGGATTAGCAGAATGCCATTAGAAGGATCTCTCCAAATTTTAGCAGAAGGGATGATCTTACTCTAATCACGAAATCAAGTGAGCGTAGGTATTGCAGTTTAGATGTTAAATAATTCCGAGGTCCCTGTGGTTGCGGATCATATGCACTGCAGTCCCCATAGGCCTGTCCCTACATGCTAGTGGAGGACAGAGGTAAATCCTATCTTTGTCTGATTAGCAAAAGGACATCTCAAAATTTCAAGTTTGGAGGATGAAGAAAACAGCATCCCTGCTGCTAAATGAACAATTTTAATATTGCCTAACTTAATAAAAGAAGCCTAAATAGAGTGTTGTTTGCCAGCTCTGTTAAACTCCTGGGGAAAAGAAGCTTTTCCCCCTCGCAGCAGTAAAAATGAACAGCTGTTATCACCAGGTGGAGTTATAAATTTGGAGCCCATGTACTTTCACAATTGCTCAAATTTCTGACAAAGTTTTATTTTCCTCAGAATTGCCAAAAAACCGCAAACCCAGGATGAGTCAAGAGTGATATGTACAAATATATTTTGCATAAGGAGTGCAATATCCTTCATGCTGCGACCTAAAGCTAAGGCAGAAAAAGACGGTTACTCACCGTTGTAACTGTTGTTCTTCGAGATGTGTTGCTCATATCCATTCCATTAGGTGTGTGCGCGCCGCGTGCACGATCGTCGGAAGATTTTCTACCCTAGCAACACCGGCGGGTCGGCTGTGGAGCCCCCTAGAGTGGCGCCTTCATGGCGCTGAATATATACCCCAGCCGACCCGGCGCCCCCTCAGTTCCTTCTTGCCGGCTACTCCGACAGTGGGGACGGGGGGCGGGTTTGGAATGGATATGAGCAACACATCTCGAAGAACAACAGTTACAACGGTGAGTAACCGTCTTTTCTTCTTCGAGTGCTTGCTCATATCCATTCCATTAGGTGACTCCCAAGCCCAACTTAGGTGGTGGGGTCGGAGTGAGACATTGCTGTGTGCAAAACCGCTGACCCGAATGCAGCATCGTCCCTGGACTGCTGCACTAGTGCATAGTGAGCTGTAAACGTGTGGACTGATGACCAAACCGCCGCTCTACAGATGTCCTGTATCGGAACATGTGCCAGGAAAGCAGTCGAGGAAGCTTGGGCCCTCGTGGAGTGAGCGGTGAGGTGCGGTGCTGAGACACCTGCCAGGTCATAGCAAGTCCGGATGCAAGACGTAATCCAGGAGGATAGGCGTTGTGAGGAGACCGGTGAGCCTTTCATTCGGTCGGCCACTGCAACGAAGAGTTGCGTCGTCTTTCTAAAGTGCTTTGTGCGGTCAATATAGAAGGCCAGGGCCCTTCGTACGTCCAGGGAATGCAAACGTTGATCCTGGCGAGTGGCATGTGGTTTGGGGTAAAAGACCGGGAGAAAGATGTCCTGGTTAATATGAAATGTAGAAACCACCTTAGGGAGAAAGGCAGGATGTGGGCGAAGCTGCACTTTATCCTTATGGAAGACTGTGTAAGGGGGCTCAGATGTAAGCGCCCTGAGCTCAGAAACGCGCCTTGCTGAGGTGATGGCTACGAGGAAGGCTGTCTTCCAGGATAGGTACAAAAGTGAGCAGGTGGCTAGTGGTTCGAATGGAGGACCTGTGAGTTTGGAGAGAACCAGATTGAGATCCCACGTCGGGACGGGATGACGCTGTTGCGGGTACGTCCGGTCTAAGCCCTTGAGGAATCTAACAACCATCGGGTTAGAGAATACCGAGGACGCGAGTTCCCCTGGGTGAAAAGCCGATATAGCGGCCAGGTGAACTCTAATTGAAGATATCGCCAACCCTTGTTGTTTTAGGGAGAGGAGATATTCCAATATGAGAGGAATGGGTGCCTGCAACGGGGACGTGGCTCGTTGTTCGCACCAACAGGAGAACCGTTTCCACTTGGCCAGGTACGTGGTCCGTGTTGAGGGTTTCCTACTGCTCAGCAGGATCTGTTGGACAGAGTGTGAGCATTGCCGCTCTGCCTGGGTGAACCATGGAGCAGCCACGCCGTGAGGTGGAGTGATTGCAGGTCGGGGTGACGCAGCCGACCGTGGTCCTGAGATATGAGATCCGGACATAATGGAAGTGTGATCGGTGTCTGAACCGAGAGCTCCAACAGTGTGGTGTACCAATGTTGTCTCGGCCACGCTGGAGCGATCAGAATTACCTGTGCCTGGTCTCTGCGTAATTTGAGCAGTACCTTGTGGACCAGAGGAAACGGAGGGAAGGCATAAAACAGGTGATCTTTCCAGGGAAGGAGAAACGCATCCGAGAGGGAGCCCGGAGCTCGACCTTGTAGGGAGCAGAACATGTGGCACTTCCTGTTGTCTCGGGATGCAAACAGGTCTATCTGGGGAAACCCCCACCTCTGGAAGATGGAATGTATGATGTCCGGACGGATAGACCACTCGTGCGTTTGGAAGGACCTGCTGAGTCGGTCCGCTAGAGTGTTCTGGACTCCAGGGAGGAACGATGCCGTGAGATGGATCGAGTGGGCGATGCAGAAGTCCCACAGGCGAATGGCCTCTTGGCATAGAATTGACGAACGTGCTCCTCCTTGCTTGTTGATGTAAAACATGGCCGTGGTGTTGTCGATGAGAACCAGCACACAGCGGCCACGTAGGAGATTGAGGAATGCCTGGCACGCCAGGCGTACCGCCATCAGTTCCCGAACATTGATATGCAGGGCTAGCTGGGGTGTAGTCCACAGGCCCTGGGTATGGTGTTCGTTGAGATGGGCGCCCCAACCCAGAGATGACGCGTCTGTGACCAGGTGCAGAGAGGGTTGTGGGGCGTGAAATGGCATCCCCTCGCAGACCACATTGTGATCTAGCCACCAGGTGAGGGAGGTCAGGACCGAGTTCGGGACCGTGACTACCATGTTCAGGCTGTCCCGATGTGGACGGTATATTGATGACACCCAGGTTTGAAGTGGGCGAAGCCGAAGTCTGGCATGCCTGGTTACGTACGTGCAGGAAGCCATGTGACCCAGCAGGGTAAGGCACGACCTCACCGTGGTAGTTGGGAAGGCCTTGAGCCCTTGAATGAGGTTCGTGATGGTGCCAAAGCGGTTGTCTGGCAGGATGGCTTGTGCACGTCTGGAGTCTAGAACTGCGCCGATGAATTCTATTCTCTGGGTAGGTTCTAGAGTGGATTTGTCCTTGTTGAGTAGGATGCCCAACTCGTGGAATGTGTGCACTATTCTGTGGACGTGAGCTTGAACTTGCTCCTTGGTGCGACCGCGCACCAGCCAGTCGTCTAGGTACGGGAACACCTGTATCCCTTGCCGACGAAGGTACGCTGCCACGACAGCCATACATTTCGTGAACACTCTTGGGGCCGAGGATAGGCCGAAGGGAAGGACTGCAAATTGGTAGTGCACCGTGTTTACCACGAATCGCAGGAAGCGTCTGTGAGGCGGGTAAATTGCGATATGAAAGTAAGCGTCTTTCATGTCGAGGGCGGCGAACCAGTCTCCAGGATCGAGGGAAGGGATAATGGCCCCCAAAGAGACCATGCGGAACTTCAACTTTACTACGAATTTGTTGAGTCCGCGCAAGTCCAAGATGGGCCGCAGACCTCCTTTGGACTTGGGGATCAGGAAGTAACGGGAATAAAATCCCCTGCCCCTTAACTCTATCGGAACCTCCTCTATGGCCCCCATGGCCAGGAGCGTAGAAACCTCCTGTATAAGAAGTTGCTCGTGAGAAGGGTCCCTGAAGAGGGACGGGGAAGGGGGGTGGGAGGGGGGGATAGAAGAAAACTGGATAGTGTATCCCCTTTCCACCGTGCGGAGGACCCAACGGTCCGAAGTTATAATGGACCAAGCACGGTGGAAGTGGGAGAGACGATCCCGAAAGGAGGGGGCTGGATCCTGGGGGATGACTGGTGCGCCGTCCTCGACCGCACCTTCAAAAGTTTTGTCTGGGGCCTGAAGGTGGTCTAGGTGGCCCCTGGTTCTGGCCGGGTTGAGGGCCGGTCCACCTTCTCCTACCACCTCGCCCTCGCCTCCGGGCCGAGTCTTGTCTCTGACGAGGCGGGGGGGGGTAGAAGCGCTGAGGCTGGGGCCTAAATGGTCTGCGCTGAGGGCCCACAACATGCATCCCCAGGGAGCGCATGATTGTTCTCGAGTCCTTGAGGCTCTGCAGGCGAGAGTCCGTCTTGTCTGAGAACAAACCATGTCCCTCAAAGGGCAGATCTTGTAGGGTTTGCTGCAGCTCCGGAGGCAAACCCGAAACTTGAAGCCAGGAGATCCTCCGCATAACGATACCCGAAGCCATGGTCCTCGCAGCCGAGTCTGCTATGTCCAAGGAGGCCTGCAAGGAGGTCCGAGCCACCTTCTTACCCTCCTCTACCATGGCTCCAAACTCTTCCCTGGACTCTTGGGGAATCAACTCCTTGAACTTCCCCATAGAGTTCCAGGAGTTAAAATTGTAACGGCTCAGGAGCGCCTGTTGATTTGCCACTCTGAGTTGCAGCCCACCGGCTGAGTAAATCTTACGGCCAAACAAATCAAGGCGCTTGGCCTCTTTTGATTTAGGCGCTGCCGCCTGCTGTCCGTGGCGCTCCCGTGCGTTCACCGATGCCACCACCAGTGAACACGGTTGTGGGTGGGTGTACAAGTACCCGTAGTCCTTTGACGGGACAAAGTATTTTCTTTCCACCCCTCTCGCTGTGGGTGGAATAGAGGCAGGGGTTTGCCATATCGTATCCGCATTTGATTGTATCGTGCGGATCAGGGGTAACGCTACCCTCGATGGGGCATCCGCTCCAAGGATGTTCACGATCGGGTCGTGTACCTCCACTACCTCCTCCGCTTGCAGGTCCATATTACGGGCCATCCTGCGCAGAAGATCCTGGTGAGCCCGAAGATCTATCGGAGGAGGGCCTGTGCAGGATGTGCCCGCCACTGCCTCGTCTGGCGAAGAAGAGGAAGATGCCTCCGGTGGAACCGGATCCAAGGGCCGGTCCTGGTCTCCCTGTTCCCGGGCTGGAGCATCACCCGCGTCTGGGTCCAGGGCGTCAGGTGCGACGGACACGGAAGCCTCCGTGTCCCCTGGCGGAGGCCGAGAGATGGTGGACTCCGGGGCCCTTCTCACGGAGTGACCCGAGCGAGAGGTCGAGGGAATTGGAGCCCCTTGCTCCTGGTGGTACGCCCACGGGGTCCAAAACGACCAGTGAGATGGGCCATGGGAATGGTCCTCCGGCATCCCCTGCCAATGGCCCAAGTCCTGTTCCTCGGCTTGCCCCTGAGGAGGGTATGCCGATCTCGACAGGTCCTCTGATGAGCGAGACACCGATCTCGATGGCCATGGCGGTGCCGAGAGAGTCGGGACCAATCCCGTGGGCTGCGGTGCCGCACGGTGCCGGTCCGGAGATCTTCTATCTCCACGCGGTGCCGGCGACCGGTGCCGGGACCGGGACCGGTGCCGATGACCTCGTCGGTGCCGGGAGTCGGATCTGGACCTCGACGAGGACCTGGAGTATGCCCGGTGCCGGGAGCGGCCTCTCGACGTCGAACGTCGACCGTAGCGGTGCCGAGAACTGCGTCTCGACGTTGATCGGTGCCGACGATCATACCGGTGCCGAGACGTCGAGCGGTGCCGCGAAGATGATCTTGGCCGCGAGTACGACCGGTGCCGAGGTGATATTCGGCGCCGGGACTGCGAGCGGCGTGGGGACCTGCTTCGGGACCTGGATCGGTGCCGAGGTTCCAGCCCTTGCGATGGAGGGCGCAACAAGGCAGGTTTCCCCCTCGACTGGATCGGGCGGGTCAACGGTGCCGTCGGTGCCGTCGGTGCCGGTGGTTGGGGCGGTGCCGGCTCCGTGAGAGCTATCAAGTCTCTCGCCGCCTCGAAGGCCTCAGGAGTCGACGGGAGGCACTGAATCACCGCCGGTCTCGGTGGAGACGTTGTCCGCACCGGACTCAACGGCTTCGGCGCCGGAGTCGACGGTGCTGGAGGCACCTGTTTCCGGTGCTCCACCGGCGGACGCGGCTCTACCCCCGGCACTGGGGGAGCCGGCGTCTTCGGCACGGTGGTCCCCGTTTTATGGGCTTTTTTATGCCCTGGGGATAACGAACGGCGCCGAGGCACTTGCTGTACCTGCGGTGCCGACGAGGTCCGGTGCCGGGGAGGCTTGTCCGACGCCGCTCGCGTGGTCGTCGCTACCGGCGCCGCCGGGGCACTGCGCACCGAGGCGCTAGGTGCCGGGGCCTGAGTAGTGGATGGACTCAGTGCCGCCTCCATTAAGAGTTGCCGGAGCCGAAAGTCCCGCTCCTTCTTGGTCCTAGGTCTGAAGGCCTTACAGATCTTACACTTGTCTGTTTGATGGGACTCTCCCAGGCACTTCAGACAGGAGTCGTGCGGGTCACTCGTGGGCATAGGCTTTGCGCAGGAGGCGCACTGCTTGAAGCCGGGAGCGTTGGGCATGAGCCCGGTCCCGGTGCCGGGGGAGAAAAAGGGGGAGAGACCCCCTTAATCCCCTGAACTAATATAACAACTTTACAACTATTAACTATTTAACTATTAACTATTTAACTATAAACACTAAAACTATCTAACTGCTATAACAAATGAAGCTAGGGAGAGTGGAGATCAGCTATGCCGCGCTCCACAGTTCCAACGACCGTCAGGGGCGGTAAGAAGGAACTGAGGGGGCGCCGGGTCGGCTGGGGTATATATTCAGCGCCATGAAGGCGCCACTCTAGGGGGCTCCACAGCCGACCCGCCGGTGTTGCTAGGGTAGAAAATCTTCCGACGATCGTGCACGCGGCGCGCACACACCTAATGGAATGGATATGAGCAAGCACTCGAAGAAGAATAACTGTTTTGTTCTCCCCAAAGCACTGCCACTTATGGCAGTTACAATGAGATGCAGTAGCTTCTCTCGCCCTCTTGCATCTGGGGCAGAGATGTTTTCATTGTGCAAATACTAACAGCTGCGCTTTCCATATTGGCAAATCTTACTGTTAAATAGGAGTGTTTAAATGAGGCAGTCAGCTTAGTACTGTGGTTCTCAACATTTTCCATACTGCCACCCATCTAGCTAGAGCTGCCCTCCCGGTTAACAGTCTGGGGAGAGCTGCATGGCCTTAGCCCCCATGAAACTTATTTGCTGCCCCCAGCTCGAGAACCTAGTATATACCACACTATTACCAGTCTCTCATTGGAATGAGCCAGAGGAGGATGATAAGCTGAGATTTATTACGTGCCCCAAAGAGTTCCACCTATTCATGGCATTACAAATTCCCACATGAAGTGAGAGAGATTTTTCTGATAAGGCTGCAACTTTGTACAGGGGGGAGGGGAACTGGGGCTCTCACTTTTAAAGTTGGCAGAAGGAATACCGGCCTTGATCCTTCCAGTCTTTGTGCAACTGGGTACAAAGTGTTGCTGCACTCTAGCATCGGTACGTTGTATGGGGGTTCAAACAAGGTTAAGGACTAGCTCCTCCCTCCTCATATGCCTGCTCCATTAGTCACAAATGCGTATGGCAAACAGGTGGTCAGGGAATGGGCATGTCTGATGAGAGAGAGACTTAAGTGTCATCCTCACCATGCTAATGAGGTACTTCACTATGCAAGCCATTCTTTGGTCTAAGTTCTTCCATCAGACAGGAATACCTTGGTGGCCACACACAGCCGTGATGGGGTCCCCATCAATTACCTTACCCTTAGCTGGGTAGCAACCTGACCCTCCACTCTTCAGAGTCAGGCAGTTGGCAGCACAGTGGTGGCTTTTCTCCTCTGGATGGAGAGCCAGGATCAAGTCCACTGTAAGTCACACAGGTGCTAGCAATCAAAACACAAATTGCCACCCTTTCAGTTTCTTATAATCTCAAGGATTTTTCAAGGATAGGTAAATATTATTCCTATTACAGATAGCAAGCTGAGGCATAGAGAGAGTAAATCAAAATAACTTGCCCATTGTTATGCCGTAAGTTATTAGCAGAGCTGGGAATAGGACACAAATCTCCCAGGCCTGTACCCCATTCACTAGACAACTAGCCCATAAGGACATTTCTCAACTATAAGACACCCGTTCCAAATTTTGCAAGTGTCACTCTCTGCTCAGTAGGGCCCTGATTCAGGAAAGCATTTAAACGTGCTTCAATCCTTCTCTATTCAGCAAGCACTTAAGCACATATTTAATACTTTGCTGAATAGTTTTCCTGAGTTGGAGTCCAGAGGTCCCAGGAGGAATAAAATAGCAGGTAAAGATTAATATTCATTGGTGGTGATACATTGCCCTTGACCACAATATGCCTATTAGTATTAGATTAGTTTCTCATATTAGATCAGTCTTTCATGAGCACTAGGAAGTCACACAAAAATAATCTAAGGAAGCATAGTTCACTTCAAAGACTAGTTGGTTACTTAATGTAAAAATAAATTTAAAAAAGGGATAGGCACAGAAACAAACTCACTCCACCCATGACTTCCTACTAATAACTGTATCAGGTGCAACCCCACTGGTAAAATTTATAACACAAAATCCCCATGAGCTAACATGGAAGTTCCTTATTCCAAAGCATTAGTGGCTATTTTTCTGTTTCTTCAGGGACTAATATTTCAATCACACAATAACTGCTGTCTCATTGTAAAGTGGATCTGAATAGGGTGACATATTTACTATGGCAAGAACAAGGGTGTGCTGCACCTACAATGGTAATAAAATGGCGATGTTGTAGCCACAGTGGAGGCAGTGACTGCGAAAACAACAGTACATAGTAAATGGTATTACTTAATCTTCTCAGTGGCTTTGACTTCTCTTGGCCTGGGATACAATGGGCAGAGTTTTACAGCAGAACTAAGCTTTTCCGTGAACACATTCTCCTCTCCAGTGAAGATTATGGCACAGAGGGACTTTTTAAAGGATGAGAAAAAGAACCTAGCGAATTGCAGCCCAACAAAGACACATACCACAAACAACTAATGGGCATAGATTTCTAGATGATCACTTAGTCTGACCTGTATAACACAAGCCATAGACTTCCACTCAGTAACCTCTGTATTAAGTCCCCAAACCTATGTTTGACTAAAGTATTTCTTTAATTTAAAGCCTTACAAAAGCAAGGAAATTCAGAATTAAGGCTGAAAACTTTGAGCTGTCACAATGACAATTCACTAAGAAATCGTAGGTAGGCCAATAATGTCACCCTAGAATTTCAGTGTTACTTTTGACTTCCCTAGATCAAGTGATTTAATACATTTTGGTTAAACTTCTTCCTTCTACACAGTATGGTTAGTGCTTGTAAAATGTGCCAGATTAGTTTTCAATATGGGCTGAATCCTCTGCCCTTTGTACAGAGGTGAATTTCACTCTTAATCCATAAAACAGGTACACTGCAGGCAGCAGAGAGTGCACATGCTGCCTAACAATTAAATAATAGTGCTTACGAAAACCACTGTGACAGTGTGCTTCTAATTTATTAACATACCAATAAATGACTAAAATCATAGCATAGAATAAATCGGGAGTAAAGTATGCATCATAAAACAATAAACAATCCAGCAAGTCTTTTCTCTGTGGCTTCATCCCTTTAGAAGAAACCTATAAACTCCTACAAGCATATAACATAATTCTAGAAAACAAATGCTCCTGTGAGGCAGATAAATAATACATTGACCCATTTTACAGATGGGGAAACTGAAGTGCAGAGAGGTCCTCAAAGTTGAATTGCAATGAATTGGGTGAGTTGGGAATAGAACACAAGAGTTTTATGTTTTCCAATATGCAGTTCTAGCCATTGGCCAAGAGTACCTTCTTTAAGTAGCAAGTGATGATTGTAATATTGTTGTCAGACAAATTATTTAGGATAATTTTATGTGAATCCAGGAGACTGATGGATTGACAGACCCTGAGAACCAGGGCCGGCTCCAGGCAGCAGCCTGGCCAGCAGGTGCTTGGGGCGGCCGCTCCCGGAGGGGGGCGGCACATCCAGGTATTCGGCGGCAATTCGCCGGACAGTCCCTCACTCCCTCTCGGAGCAAAGGACCTCCCGCCGAATTGCCGCCGCAGATCCCGATCCCAATCGCGGCTTTTTTTGGGGGGGGGGGGGCTGCTTGGGGCGGCCAAAACCCTGGAGCCGGCCCTGCTGAGATCGGTCAACTAACCAGAGGACAGATACAGCATGGGACGTGGCGTTGCAAGCTTCCTCTTCTCACCAAAAAATTCACCCCAAGATGGGGGGAGACTGCTAGCTGGAGTCAAAAAGGTAGTGTTGTTTAGTTCCCGGCCTTTTGAGGTTTTGGTCTCTTGCCCTAGGTTAGCCAGAAGCGATGGTGGTTTTCATGATGTGAACACTTGTCCTAAGAAACTGCACCAAGCCTACCAGGCCACTTCACAAGTGATTTTAGGGATTCTTTTGGAAAGGTACCTCATAAGCGTGAGCAATTTATCTCTGAGAATTGTATTTGCTGACTTTTGCATATAACTGGCTAATGTAGATCAGTGAAATTTTGGCCATTTATTTTTATTTTCCTTCTAAAAAAATTAATGATGGGGAGAAATCTAGATTAAAATACATATTTTGCTGGGATTTATTGTCGGGATCTGAATATTTTTCCTGTTTTTAAATTAAGTTAGTGTAATCATTTTTATTAGTAGGGTTTCGATCCTGCTCACTTTTTTTTTTTGGTTCCTCGGCTTCAATGCAAGCAGTATCAAGCTTTGGATTTGTTTAAATCAAACAAAACACTTTTACACTAGAGTAAAAATTCCATATTTTAATTACATTGCCATGCACAAATGAAGTCAAACAATGCATAGTACAAAATTGTCCAATATACAAAATGAAAAAAGCAGATTTCCAAAGCTTCCAGATATCATGCCCAAAGATACCAAAAACTTTATAGTCATTTTAATTTCATGATTAAAACAATTCATACCCCCCCCATCTTTTTATTTTTTGTTGACTTTGGAAAACAGAAGAAATTAAAAAGTAAATATAAAAACAATAAAGTGGAATTAACATTGACAGCCACTCAGAATTAGATAGTACAATAATTCCTGTGTTTTGAGAAAGAAAATGAACTGCAGTACAGATTAACCCCTTGGGTGCCTGGGAAGAAACAGTGTACATCCAACAAAAAGGCACGCTCTTGATTATGCCACCTTATTTGGCTCTGTCTTTAAAAAGTTTAGTGCTGGGTGTGCTGGGAGGAACTGCTCTTCACTGAAACCTATGAGTAAAACAACTCATTAACCCTTAGTGTGCTAGCATTTTCTAGACTGTCAGCCATGTGTATACTTAAAAGGAGATTAAGAGTCTGGAGCCAAATCCTCAACTGGTGCAAATTGGCATTGAAATCAATGGAGCGACAGTGATTTATACCAGCTGAGGAGTCATAGATTTCAAGGCTAGAAGGGACCACTATGATCATCTACTCTGACCTCCAGCAAAACACTGAGCATAGAACCTCACCTAATAATTTCTGTTATAGATCTAGCCCATGATTTCCAAAGGAACCTAACCTGGCCTACCTTTGTGTGTCTGAAATTTGCATCCACAAACAACTGACAGTGCCATTATTTGTGAGTGCAAATGAGGCCATGGCTGCAGCCAGATTCGGAAAAGGGGCCTCGGATTTTTTGGTTGCTCAGTTTAAGACACCTTGGACATTAGCCATTGACTTAAATTTCTGCGACAGGTGTTCTGCGTTTCTAAAAATCAGGGCCAAGGTCCCTGAAGTTGAGCTGCTAAAAACTGAGGAACCCAAAATTAGAGGCTACTTTTAACATTTTGGCTTCCCTTGACTAGTTTGTAGGAGCGATCAGGTAGTTGCATGTCTATAAGCTCTCATTTTCACCTGCAAACAACTGCCTCCACATTTATTTGTGAGTGCAAAAAAGAAAATCAAGTTTTAAAAATCTGGACAAGAGTCTTGAAAGGATTAAGTGGCCTGATGCAATGCTTTCTGAAGTTAACAAGCATCTTGCCATTAAGTATAATGAGATCAGACCTAATATTTCAATACTGGAGGAAATACTAGCATTATACAATGCTAATTATTGGGGTATGTGAAATCTTGGTGTTGGAAGCTAGCTTGGCTTTTTTCCCCAATTCTGAAATGCCATGGAAAGATAGATAATTAATTATTTCACTCATAGCATTTTTCTTTCCTAGTGGCTTAATCAGGGCCGGCCCTTCCATTTAGGTGACCTAGGTGGTCACCTAGGGTGCCAGGATTTGGGGGGGGCGGCAATTCGGCTGCGGGGGGTCCTTCCACGCTCCGGGTCAACGGCGGAAATTCTACGGTGGGTCCTTCACTCGCTCCGGGACCCGCCGCCGAAGTGCCCCGAAGACCGGGAGCGCAGAAGGACCCCCCCGCCGCAGAATTGCCGACGACGACCAGGAGCGTGGAAGGACCCCCGCCTAGGGCGACAAAAACCCTGGTGCCGCTCCTGGGCTTAATGCAAAATAAAATAAGCCATCCTTATCAGATTATGTCCCATCTTAGAGGGAGCACAGTCATTCATTTACTTCACGTTGTCTAATATTGTGCTGTGCATTTCATCCTAATTTTGAGTCGAGCCCAATATACAGTAATAACTCATCAAAAGAGTGCAATTAACCTGCTCTCTGTGGCCCTCAACTTGTCAGCTTCAAACTTTCAATGGCCTCTAGCAATCAGGGGATTTATACCACTAGGGTCTGACTATGCAAAGTGCTCGGTGCCCTTAACTTCCATTCAGGTCTTACAGGACTAAGATGTAAGCTTGTTCACAGCATGGCACAAAATTCTCCCTCTCTCTATCTGGATCAGTGGAGCTGAAGCCTAATCGCAGGAGGGAGAAGGGTTATAAATGAGTACCTCCTGTAACAGGATTTTTAGCACTGGCTGGAAGATCACATACTTATGGCGTGGCATTGATCTTAGTGGAAGTCACTCAGATCTCTCTTCCACCCTTCTCAAAAGAATAACATAGAAATAGTGGCTACTGGATATAGCAAATGAGGATCAGGTAGTAAAATAAGAGGACTCTAAATATCCCTTCATCTGCACTAGTCTTGAGATCAGAGCCAGACTCAATAAAGGAAAACTTCTGCATGGATGTATAAATGCCTGCTCCAAACAAACAAAACCCCCAAGCATTCAACCTGGTGGATCAATATTTTTCTCTACACAGCTTTTTATTGCTCATATGCAGTTTTGCTACAGTATCGATCTCCCTTTGCTAAAAATTTGTGTATAGCTATTTAATTTGGTGGCTAATGACATTAAATAGATGAATTCACTGCAAGTGTTTAATAGAAATAATATGATTAGAGGTGCAATAATAGCTGCACAGTGGAATTTTTTTTAGATGTATTCGGTGCATATTCTTCACTTAAAAATCAGAAAGAAGCTTTACATCTCATTCTCAAGCTAAGCCTGGATGTTGTATCATAATGCTCAAAATCCTGCTTTTAGAGCAGAAGCTGTCATTATACAGCCATCTGCAACATCAGCTCCTTTCTTTGTCCAAACTATGACCTCAAACATGCCTTTTAAGGACGGCTCTCCTTTGCGGGCTGCAAGGTTGTTCAGAATACTGAGGATGCTTATAAGCTATCACAAACGTAAGCTAGTGGCTGCGTGAAATTCATTCCATGGCTGTCCGACGTGGACTAGCATTCTTCAAGGAGTAAATCTAACCCAAACTCATTTATTTTTATGTTGGATTACAGCAAGAATCCAAAAGATTCTTGTCTGGGTTCTCAGCTTTAGTCCTGCTTTTTGGCTAAGGTTTTCATCACCAGTCTGCCCACATCACCTTCTGGTAGCTAAATGTAAATATGTTGCTTTTTTTCTTTGGCTGAGTTTAGTTATTGTCTATTCTTAACAACATATATCCTGTTTTCCCCCCAGAATACTGAAGACCTATAAAAGGCAGGTATTAAAGCCTCTGCTTATAGTACTCCCATCAAAACATTGTTTTGTGGAAGTTGCATCAGAAATGGAGTGCTATGTTACTTATTTTTAAAGCACCAAAATTCAAAATGACCTACTATAAGGGGTGAATCATGCCAAAGCTTGCTTACTGCTAAAGTTAGTTAGAACATTTTAGTTAAAACAGTTTTCCATCAGAAAATGCCATTTTGACTAATCCAAGATTTTTGTGAACTTACATCTATTTGAAAAAAGAACAGGATGCATATATCTGAAGAAGTGGGCTGTAGTCCACAAAAGCTTATGCTCTAATAAATTTGTTAGTCTCTAAGGTGCCACAAGTACTCCTGTTCTTTTTGCGGATACAGACTAACACGGCTGCTACTCTGAAACCTGTCATCTATTTGAACAAAATTTCCAACAGAAAACATGATTTTCTATATGAAAAGAAATCCTTTTGAAAATTTTGTTTTGGAAAAATTTCAAAACTTAGTTTCAAAACAAAAATTTTAATTCAAAATTTTATTTTAAAATGTTCAGTTTTATGTTAATGTAAAAATAAAAGTATTTCATGACACATCAATAGTAGTAGTACACAACATGACATATCATGTCAAGATACAATACTCACAATATTCTCTTATTTTACTAATTAGAGAAGCAGCTATTTACAATATCCTAGAAAAATGATTCCAGGCTAACATAAGGCTATTGAAAACAGCTGCTCCTCTAATTAGTACACAGAGTGCTTATCTTCTTGTTCAAAGTGTCATACTGTTTCAATACAACACAAACAGGAGACACGCTGAAGAAAAGAAGATTTTTAATCAGCACTGAATAGCAGCAGAGCTTAATGATTTTAAAAATGAAATATAGATTTTGACTCATCACAATGACATGTGAGCAGTACCTACTATTATTATTTAATGACATCCGTAGCGAGTACTTAAATAATAAAATATAAAAATGAAAAAAACCCACACATTTTTCAAAACAGAAAAGTTTAATTTTTAAACAAAAATTTTAAATTTTTTCCAAAACAAAAATATTCAGAATGTACAGGCAGAGAAAGTTTCTTTCCTGTAGAATACCACTTTCCTAATCCAGTGCCAAAACTCTCCCATTCTTACTCCTTACTCAGACAAAACTCTCACTGAAGCCAATGATTTGAGCGCATGATTTGGCCCCTAGGTGTTACTTGTAGAAGAACACAGATTTGTTCTTTTTTAATAGTCATTTTGGACCCAATTCTGTCCCCTTCAATCATGTTCAGTCTTACTCTCCTTTGCAAGCAGTCCCACTGACATTTATCTCAAAGTCGATCTGCACACATATTTTTACTACTCTAAGCTAACACATTAAAATCAATAGAATTCTGGCTGAGCAAGTCTCTGTAGGTACTTATAAGCCCCTCACCCATCCTCTTATTACAGACAAAAGAACCTTATATATTGCTTAAATAAACCCATACATTGTATGAGCTATAGCATATCTGAAAGAGGTTCCAAAGAGGATGGATCTAGATTGTTCTCAGTGGTACCAGATGACAGAACAAGGAGTAATGGTCTCAAGTTGCAGTGGGGGAGGTTTAGGTTGGATATTAGGAAAAACTTTTTCACTAGGAGGGTGATGAAGCACTGGAATGGGTTACCTAGGAAGGTGGTGGAATCTCCTTCCTTAGAGGTTTTTAAGGTCAGGCTTGACAAAGCCCTGACTGGGATGATTTAGTTGGGGATTGGTCCCGCTTTGAACAGGGGCTTGGACTAGATGCCCTGCTGAGGTCCCTTCCAACCCTGAAATTCTATGATTCCTATGATCTTTTAGAAAGGCATTCAGACTTGACTTAAAGACTTTAAGTGATGGAGAACCCACCACATCCCTACATAAGTTATTCCAAATGTAAATTACCTTCACTGTTGAAAATGTGTTGTTTATTTCTAGTATGAATTTGTGTAATTTCAACTTCCAACCATGGGCTCTTGTTATATCCTTTTTCTGCTAGATTAAAGAGCTGCCTGCCATCAGAAAATTCTTCCCCTTGTAGGTACTTGTTGACCATGATCAAGTCACCTCTAAACCTACTCTTCAATAAACTGAACAGACTGAGTGTCTTTATTCTGTCAGTTTAAGGCCTTTTCCCCCAGCCCTGAAATCATTCTTATAGCAATTTCCTATCATAACCCCTAAATCCTTTTCAGTGTCACTACATTCCAAGATATAGTCCCCCATCTCATAAGTGTGACCTGCATTCCTTGTTTCTAGATGATGACGTTGCATTTGTCTGTTTTAAAACACGTTGTTCAAATGAGACCACAATATCAAGAGATCCAAGTCAGTCTATATAACTGATTTCACACCATTATTTACAACTCCACCAATTCTTGCGTCATCTGTACATTTTACATTTTATATACTTTTTCCAGATAATTGATAAAGATATTGAATAACACTGGATCAAGAGATGATCCCCTCTCGAAAGACCCATAATGGATTACAATTTCACATTTACAATTACTTTTGAAATCTGTCAGTTAACCAATTTTTAATCCATTTAATATGGGCTACATTGATTTTGTGCTATTTTTAATCAGAATGTCATGCAGAACTAAGAGCGACAAGGTGGGTGAGTATCAGAGGGGTAGCCGTGTTAGTCTGAATCTGTAAAAAGCAACAGAGGGTCCTGTGGCACCTTTGAGACTAACAGAAGTACTGGGAGCATAAGCTTTCGTGGGTAAGAACCTCACTTCTTCAGATGCAAGTAATGGAAATCTCTAGAGGCAGGTATATATCAGTGTGGAGATAACGAGGTTAGTTCAATCAGGGAGGGTGAGGTGCTTTCAAGCTCTGTCTCTCTCACCAACAGAAGTTGGTCCAATAAAAGACATTACCTCACCCACCTTGTCTCTTTAATGTCTTGGGACTGACACGGCTACAACTACACTTTATACAATGCAGGACTAAGTCAAATGACCTACCGAAATCTAAGTACATTACGTCAACATTGTTACCTTGTCAACCAAACTTGTCATTTCACAAAAATGATATCAAGTTTGTTTGACAAACTCTATAAAACCATGTTTATCGGTGTTAATTATGCAAACATTTTTAAATTCTTTGCTGATAGCATTCCACATCAACCTGACCATGATTTTGCCCAGGATAAATGTCATGATAACCAGCCTACAGTTTCCCAAGTCATCTCATTTTTTCTTTTTAAATACGGGCACAACACTGGTTTTTTTTCAGTTCTCTGAAACTTCCCCCGTGTTCTAAAATCTGTTTAAAAACAAAACCACAACATTAATGATTCAGAGAGCTCCATAGTCAATTTTTTTTTAATACTCTTGGGTATAAGCTATCCAGTCCCGCACATTTAAACATTTATCTTTAATAGTTGCAGATTAACATTCTTTCTAGTGACTGATGGAATAGGAAGTATTTAATTATCACAGTAAGATCTGACTACACTATTCTGCTTCTTTCTGACCACAGAACAGAAATATTTGTTGAATACTTATGCCTTTCCTGCATTGATATTTTTACCATATTTGGCTAGTATTGGACCTAGATAATTTGCTAAGATTTCAGTGGTTCATTATATATTTAAAGAATTCCTTTTCTTATCATCCTTAACACTACTGACCAAAGATATTTAATAGATATCTTTAGCTTCCCTTATCAATCATCTGCATATCTTAACTGCTGATTTGTACACATTGCTGTGAGGTTCCCCATTTTTTCATTTGTTATGTATTGGAGTGTTTTGTACTCAAAACATCTTTCCTAAAGTTTACTATAGATAATGTCAACAGCAATCTTGCTTCTTTGACTCTATCAACCCTCATTAAACCACAGGACCCGTTTCTTTTTACATTAAAATCTTATATTGATCACAGTCTAGAGATGAGAACCAATTGTACCACAGCCAGGTATCGAGAGCTTTCATTGAGATTGAGTTTACAAAGATACTATTTGTTATTAGAGGACAGAGGTAAAATGCAAGATTTTATTTTTCCATGTGTGAGGTCAATTATTAAAAAATTGCTATCTAGTGTTTTTGATATTTGTTTTAAGAAAAAACAGCAAAATGGAGTTGGATCTACAGCTGGCATAAATCAGTGAAGCTCCAAGAACTTCAATGAAGTTTTGCTGTTTTATGCCAGCTGGGGATCTGCCCCACAGCCCTTACAGAATAAAGAATAATGTCACTCTCAAAGGTTAGCCTCTCTTTAAAATAGTCTGCAGCTGCTTTAAGTCTAGTTGTAAAGTCACAAAATTACTCTTAAAAATAGAGAGGAAAATAGTGCAAAGAATAAATCTGCTAATGCACTTGGGTACAGATGGATTGGCAAAACCAAAGAGCTAACAGAGCTTTTGCAAGCTTCTTGCCTGTAAGACTTTATCTTTCTTAACAAATCAATTATGTGACAGTTTCAGACAAAGCAAGCAATATAGCTAAAAATAGGGAATAAAAAGCACATAACATATTTTCATCTGTAGTATATTTTCCAATGTAGGCTGATGATTCCTTCGCCCTTCTAGTATAAGAAAAGACATTATCTGAAGTAGCTAAGATGGCTTGGACTATGTGAAAACTCCTTAGTGAAGGTCTGATGTTGCAGCCTTTACTTACTGAATAAGGGTAGCAGGCAACTGGACCATTCATGGGAGCAAGGCTGCAGGACTGGGTGCTGAGACAGGAGTATTCTGATAGTGATACTATTATTGTTTACCCGTATTTTAGAGGTAGTAGTCAAGTCTGTGGTAGGTCAATTGCCAGTGTCACAGTGGTAAATTTAATGATGATACTAAGTGATAATGCGAAGTACACACCCACCCACACTATTAAATTAACCATCATCTCTCTCTCTCTCTCTCACACACACATGGCTGAGTGAGATCTGCTATTCTAACACAATGGCATTAGTCTCCTACTCTGCTTTTACATAGAACTAATGGCTATGAGCATATTTAAATTCACTTCCTTTTGCAGGAATGAATTTATTCCTTCCCTTTCATGTTAGCTTAGTCTTGGCACCCTTGCAATAAATTAATTATGACTGTAGACAGAGCATTCTTTCCATGGATCTATTCTTGGGACCCAGGGAAAAGTGGAGGGGTCTGCTATTAATAAGGTGTCAGCATAAAAACATGAAAGCGTTCCGTAGCCTCTCTCACAACACAGTACTCAGCTCCATTCACAATAACGTAACCCCCTTCCTTATTTATATTACACACTTTTCCGAGGAATGTGTTGGGATTCAGACAATTGTTCAGTGGATGTATAATAATTCCATAAATATCCCTGAGGAAGCATGGCCTACTTTCGGAGAGTAACAGTGATTAAATGTGGTGACTAGTTAAATACAAATCAAACATACAGTAAGCTCCTTATGGCCCTGCTCCTGCAGACACTTGCACACGTGAGTGGGAGAATTCTTATGCTTGAAGTCTTTTCACATGCATAGGTCTTTGTAGGATTGAGGCCTAAGTAAGTTTCAAGCATAGTGTCAAACAGTGGCCCCCTGAAATCTCTGAAAATCCACTGAATTCAGCTGGACCAAGACTTGACCCTTCTTTTCACATTTCTCAGTGCCTCTAACACTGTATTTCCCAGATCCTCCTAACTAAACCCCGGGAATCATTTAAAACAAACTGTTTTAAGAGGATTAGTTCAGACATCTAAGTTCATGCCCATGTACTAGCAGACATTTAAAACTAACATTGATATAAAAACATTTTACCTAACTCATCTTTTTCTCTCACACCCATATAGTAACCATCTGTGACAATCTTAACTTTATCATTTGAATTATTCTAGAATGTATTACTATGTAGTAAACTTGAGTATAGTAAAAGAGGATCCTTAACATATAAGTATCTCTCTCTTTCTCTTTTTGTTTTGTTTTAAACAAACTGATAAACTTTTTTTTTTTTTTTTTTAAACAGCAATAGTAATATAAGTGACCTAGGAACTGATCTCAGTTCCCAGAATTCATTCTAAAACAGAACAATAGGAAAGGCCTATAAAATGCGCTAAAACTGTTAATGAAATTCTGCAATGCACATGACCAATTTCTAAAAACAGTCAACTTGCAATTCTATGGGCAACTCTAAAAAGTGCACATTGCAAAAGTATTGCTCTAGCAACTTCGCACTTAGAGGATATTATTCTTGTGCCTTTATTGGAGTTTTTCTAACCAATCTAAATGAAAGGCCACGATTTTCAAGAGTGACTTGTGATTCTGGATGCCTGAAAGTTCTGGATGCCCAATTTGAGAAACTTTAAAGAGACCTGGTTTTCAGCATTTTCTGAAAATCAGGCTCCTTTAAGGTGTCAAGCTAAGCACCCAACAATCACTAGACACTTTTGAAAATCTTGGCCATAACTAATTATAATTGTGTTCTAAATGGATATTATACAGTAGCCAACATGCTGAGCCTGATTCTTTTTATATATATATTCGTCCAAAAAGTATATATACTGTTTACATACCAGGGATGGGTAAAAAGTTCTGACAGAAATCCACGCCAAAAATATACATTTTGGGTGCACTGGTGCTCTAACTGGTTGATCTTACAATCATTAATAGTGTATAGAATAGCTTCTAAAAGTGTACCACATGAACTCCCTCAAAAATATCCCTTTGTCTTCCTATAATCCCATTAAGATTCATCTTCCCTCCACTATTGGTATCTAAGTCTCCAACATGGAAGGTTCTCTACAGGTTTGGCAGATGGATTAAGTGTTGGCTCATTAGGCTGAAGAGAAAGATGTTTTGTGGCTACCCAAAGTGCCATCTTTGATTTAGGAACTGCAAGAACCACCAGGCTGGTCCCTTGTGATGCTGCTGACTATTTAATTTACTTCATTGTAAACAGTCTGTTTCAAATAGGCCCCAATGTGAGGGGTGGGATGAAAAGTACTTCCCGTAATTTCCCATGGATGAAAATTGTACCACAGCCAGCTGTGACACAACCCATGATGTCAGCCACTTAGAGACTGAACAACAAATAATGCTCAGTTTGAATGCAACAGTCTTGAGCCTGCTACAGAATGCCCAAAGGGTTATTAGAACCATTTACCTTAACCCCAGTTCAGACTAAAAAAAGGGTTTTGGGTAGAAAGAGGAGGAAATGTTAATGGAGGTGTCTGTCCTCTATGAGGAGCTGTACAGAGTGGAAGCATCTAGTCCACCTGTCACTCTTTACAATCTTCAAGAGGTTTTGTTTGGACTCTGCAAGTTGTAATTCACCACCCCACTCCCAAAAAATAGTGATTAGCAGAAGAATCAGAATTTCTCCAGTTTCTCCTGTGTTTAATGTAGATCAAAGCCCTTGGCATAATGCATCTCAGAGAAGGGATCTTTTCCTTTACAATTTAATGGGAACCTCACATTGGCACAACAGAAATGCAGACTGCTTGGTTTATTGGTGAGGGCAGGGGACAGCAGACACCATGTCCAACAGCTCATTCAACCTCCCCTACTCCTGGCTACCTTCATAACAGCTGTTCAGTAAGTCTCTATAAAATATGTCTAGTGGCATACATGCCATGAGCAAATCTATCTATGCAATCTCCCATGAATCTGTGAATATATGCAAGTATGGGCTCTATTTTAGATACAGTCTCAGTGTAGATACTGAAACATATTTTAGTATTGAAATAAAGAAAAGACCATTCCTGACAGGTATAGAATGTGCTAACTCTTCTGTGTGGAGATCACATATAGTTAAACAGAATACCATTAGACTGTATAACTAACATATACAAGACGTTTACATTTCTATTGGGGGTGTTATATTGTGAACATTTTTACTGAGGTTGGAGAACTGCTGTAAGTTTTTCCTAAAACATCATCATGCCATCTGCATATATAATAAAATAATCCAGTAGTTGCCATGCTAAAACAGGACTTCTAGTGAAGGGCACAGATAGTCCCCTAAAGGGAACTCAAAGTTATGCACAGTGATGAAAACTGGAAACAATTTTCCAGCTAATGGTCTGTCAATGACCACTTTGAACAAATTAGCACTGTATTTTATGCACCACATTTTAATTCCACAGCAAACCAGGACTTTCCAGAATGCATCATCTTGACTGAATGGTTGTATTTCAGTTAATCTTTCAGTTCTCCCTGGTCACCTTCTGGCAGTGCCATTTGTTATGCTTTTCATGAAGTAAAGTTCACTTTCATATCACCTGGCAGGACAGAAGCTTTAGAGGCTGGTAGTGTTTATGGAGAAGTCTCTGTTGGGGCTGTAAAAAACAAACAAACAAACAAACAGTAAATATAAGCTCACCACACAAAAGGCAATAACATATTTTAAGAGAAATAACAAGTCAGCAATGTGCTATGCAAATGTACTCTTATTGTAAAGACAAACTACTCCTCGTAGTTCAAATTGTCAGCCAGGTACTCTAATAAGCTTTCCCCATCACCTACATGCTTATTGCTCAATCGGTTCCCTGGAAAAAGGTCATGTTAGGACCGACAACAAAGGGAGTGCGCTTTTGTACATGATTGAATCAGTTATGCCCGGATCTAGCACCATGATACAAACCAGCATGAAACATTTTGGCGATCCAAGTCCTGCAAAGCAGGCCCTTCTGCTTGTAACATCACTGGTCAGGGACTGCCTGCTTTACTGATCCCATTATATTCAAATCACTGGAAAAATTCCTTCAAATCCAAAGGTAGGGCCTGGATTCTCCTGTCCCATTGACACTGGCCAAGGGGAGCCAAAGCGGTCAAACACCAGCTGGGAGATAATGAAGTAGCTTTGCCTCATGCTCTTCTCACTCTCTTCTGCTCATTAGACCTTTCCCCCCTTAGGTGCCCATGGGGCTCAATGGGTTGTGGGAGGGGCAGAGGAAAGTTGGGGTGCAGCTCCCCCTCCACTGCTGAGGGCAGGAGTGCTCCCCGTGATCTCCCTCTCCTTTGCTTCAGGGACGTTGATAACACTGCTCTACATCCAAAATGCTTCTGAAATAAATGTAGTCAAACTTTACTAACTCTGGGTCACTGAGAACGAAAATGATGCTTAAAATTGTTGATTGGCTCTAGTTTTCAAGATATGCTATTGGGTCAGTATATACGACCCTTGACTTGGGAATGGCAGAGGATAAGTGAGTTATAAAGGGAAGGGAATCTCAATTTAAACCAGAAATGACTAAAATACATCTTTGACTGGATCTATGAATAAATCTATGACTGGGTTTGGACAGTACTTGCTTTTTAGGCAAAACAATGAATGATGCAATCTGAAGCTGGTATTGCATCATACATGATATGAATTGCATCATGTTATTCCTAGAAGTCATGGATGATGCAATCATAATGAAACTTACATCACTCTGCTGAACAAACTGCCCTATATCAGCTCTAGAAATCATACAGTGTCGTGCTCTCTTATTTGTCAGTGTTTGATTTTGCAAAGGGACACATTTCTGTTTAGCCAAAGGGAGCAGAGATGCCTCGTACTTGTGTAACAGTCCAGATAACTTCTGCTATGTTTGTGGTGAAGTGACTTTTGCATCACAAAAGCGCAGTATAACCACTATGGTTAAGAAAGCCTATCACCTTTATTTTGGCTGCAAAATTGGAGATCAGGACAAGAGGTGGGCCCCACACATATGCTGCAACACTTGTGCAACAAATCTTCACCAGTGGTTGAACAGGAAAAGGAAATCTATGCCTTTTGCAGTGCCAATGATTTGGAGAGAGCCAACAGATCATACCAGCAATTGTTACTTCTGCATGGTGCCTCCAGTTGGGAAAGGTGTGTCAAAGAAGAAAAAGTGGACTGTGCATTATCCAAACATTCCATCAGCTATACGCCCAGTACCCCCACGGAGAAGGGCTGCCGGTTCCTGATGCACCAGAATCATTCTCATTTGAGTCAAAGGAGGAAGAGGAAGAGGATGAAACTTCTGGTCCTGAACCATCAATGTCACAGGACCCACATTTTCTCCCATCCTCCTCCTCTGAACCACACCTCATAACACAAGGTGAACTGAATGACCTTGTCAGGGATTTGGAACTACCCAAGAGTAAGGCACAGCTGTTGGGCTCCAGACTACAGCAGTGGAATCTCCTGGCAGGTGATGTTAGGGTTTCCATGTTCCGTGACCGTCAAAAGGATCTTGTCCCATTCTTCTTCATGGAAGGTGATCTTGTAGCCTGCAACTACATCGATGGTGTGATGGCAGCCCTCAACATCGTTCACGATCCAGATGAGTGGAGACTGTTCATAGAGTCATCGAAGACGGGTCTTAAAGCTGTTTTACTGCATAATGGCAATGTTTTGCCATCAATTCCAGTTGGTCATGCAGTCCATATGAAGGAAACCGATGACGACATGAAACAACTTTTGAGGTGCATAAACTATGACCAACATCAGTGGCAGCTTTGTGGCAATTTGAAGGTTGTTGATCTCTTGCTTGGTCTGCAGACTGGATACACAAAGTACTGCTGTTTTCTCTGTGAATGGGATAGTCGTGCAAGAGATTCCCACTACGTCAGGAAAGACTGGCCACTCCAACAGTCATTGGACCCTGGGAGGAAAAGTGTTCAGCATCCACCACTTGTTGAATCAAGGACGATTTTGTTACCACCCTTACACATCAAGCTGGGTCTGATGAAGAACTTTGTCAAGGCCATTGACAACACACAAGCAGCTTTCAAGTACCTCCGTGGAAAATTTCCAAGGTTAAGTGAAGCTAAGATAAAGGAAGGTGTCTTTGTTTGTCCTCAGATTCGTCAACTTCTTCGAGATGATGCATTTGACCATGCACTGCGTGGCAAGGAAAAGACGGCATGGAAAGCCTTCCAGTTAGTGGCAATAAATTTTCTCCGAAACAACAAGGCAGACAACTACAGGTTGTTGGTGGAAAACCTCCTCAAGGCATACAAAAGCTTTGGTTGCAACATGTCACTAAAGATACATTTTTTGCACTCTCATCTAGATTTTTTTCCACCAAATTGCGGAGCAGTGAGCGACGAGCACGGCGAGCGATTTCACCAGGACATTGCAACAATGGAGAAACGCTATCAGGGCAAATGGAGACCATCAATGCTTGCAGACTATTGCTGGACAGTGACAAGAGATGCTCCATTTAATGAATACAAGAAACAAGCCAAGAAGCGCCGTGTAGACACTGAATAGGACTAAACTATGTACATAATAGTTTTTTGCCTTTTGTTTCATAATAAATTTTATTTATATAACCCTTTTGCTGATTTTTAAAGTGTTACATAAACAGGACAGGTGAAATATTATCATGTAAAGCAACCATAAACACATGAAAAGACCTAGGTTTACAATTTATGATTAAAACTCTACTATCTACACAATATACATAGACATAAAATGTAAAAACTTAAATATCTTAGAAACAGTAGCCAATCAGTTGTTTTAATTGTCATATTTGAATTCAGCACATCAAAATACATAATAAATAGCACATTTTATCTCTGAAGCAGACTACTTCTCAAAAATTGTAGACCAGTGTAATCAACTTGTCAATAATCAATAATCAGTTAATCAGCAGCCAGTAACTGGTAGGAATTTTAATTTTGTTTATATATTTAATGAATGGCATGCTCTCAAATTCAGATTTGGTTAATAGTAACAGACCTCAAATAAGTCAGCATTGATTGGATTTATTAATCAAACATGACAAACACAGTTACCAATGGCTATGGAAGACCTTTCCTGTAGTTTGACAGTCTACATCCAGCCTGCCGATGTTCTGATATTAACCCCAAAGCGGTGTTTCAATTATTAATTCCGTTCTGGTATGCATGTATGTATCCATACAGAAATGGATCTGAAAGCCTGTGAACAGGGTGTGCTGCGGTGCTATGAACAACCGAGTAAGACTCCAATCCTTGATACTATTGAGTCCTACTTCTGGCAGGCAGATCATGATTCCACCCTGCCAGACCAATCAATAGCCCCTATTGGGTTCCTTGTTCAGGCGCCATTTGTTCATAGTCAATAATCAATTATCCATAATTTGTCGGGATTCAATAACCAAAAATCAATAGCAATTTTAATTGTGATTATAGGTTCAATGAATAATGCTCCCTTGAGCTGAGATTTATTTAACAATGACAGACTTTGGATAAATCCAATCAAAGATGATTTATTAATTAAACAGTTAGTAAGACAGCCCATACAAAGAGAGGTATACAATTACCCACCGCTGTGGAAGACCTTATCTCAAGGCTAATGAACTTATGACAAAAGATAGAAACTTCTTTAAAAATAAATTTATTTTTTACTAGGTTTAACAATTAGCAAAATAACTAGACAAGTAAAATACAATATTTGCCTATAATACACTCATAGCTATATTAGAATGTAATAGTTTATACAACTTAAGAAAAGGCTATGATTTTATTAATATTATTTTACATTAATATTGAAGTTTCAACCTTATAGTTTTTTCTTCCTTTGGACAAAAAGTTTTGATTCACAGAAAAAAAAAAACCATTGTAATTAAATTATTCACTGAGGCAGAAATATATGGACATATATTTATAACTGACATTTGCAAAAAAAATTGATGTTACAATAATATAATAATGGCTATGACCCCAAAATAGTGTGTACCACAAAAATTGTTTTAAGTTTTATATTATTTTCCTTTAGTTATGTTAAAAATACACTGGTTATTAGCTAAAATTCTTGCTAAAATAAAGTGCTCGGTGGCGGGGGAGGGAGCAACAGTGAAGTTTTTCACATAATTGTGAGTGCCTGTGTTTTAGTAATTAGCATTACACATGTAGAACTGTATAATGCAGTGATGGGCAACCTGCAGCCGGGAATGGCAAACCGCAGCCACTGGGAGCTGTGGGCGGCCATGCCTGCAGACGGTCGATGTAAACAAACTGTCTCGCAGCCCACCAGTGATTACCCTGATGGGCCACAGATTGCCCACAGCTGGTATAATGCAACTCCTATAGTGGACAATCAAACAATCCATGACACATAGTCAGCATACAAATCGGTCACCCCCCATTCCTGATCAGCCCACACCCACTACAACACCAAAGAATACCTGTGACCATCTCTGCTCCTTTAAGATATCCTGGGGCTTGGAAGGAAATGATGAACTTATGAGTAACAGGCTGGTTACCTATCTTTCCACCAGATGCATAATTAAGTGTTCAATCATCTACAAAGATGTTGTAATGCCTTGAGGTGAAACCCAGACCAACTAGTGTTTTAACTGAGAAATTACAATAATATATTTCCACCCTTGATGTACATATTAGTCCTTTAACTTTGAGCCTAAAAGTTCTTGTAAGAGCGAAAGGGATTCATGTCATACAAATGGGTAATAGCATGAGAAAAACCAAGGAAACGCTCAATCAGTTGCTGCACAATGGAGATGTAGCCATCCTATTCACACAAAACTGGACAGAGGTGAGCTTTAAGAGTCTGATTGTGATAGGTGAACCTGAGTGACACTGTATTGTTTTGTCACTTAAGATGTTTGGTTAAGCAGCAAAAAGGCCAAAAATAAATGTTGTGCATGCTATTTTTTCTATGCCTTATACAAATACTTGTATAATAATAAGGATCTGCATACAAAGTGACACAACAGCTGTTTAAAGTAATTATTGTTTACAGTTTTAAGCTGTGTGCATATTTAAGAAGGCTGTTACTATGAAAGAAGGTGGGGCATCTGTTGACACCTAATGGGCCGAGAAAGCTGTTAAGGCTTTCCCGGGAGCAATGCTAAACAACAGCTACTAAAGTTAGACATTGTAAAATCAGCAGGTCCTGAGAAATTCCATCCAAGAGGTTTGAAAGAGCTGGGTGAGGATAATGCTGGATCATTAATGCTGATTTTCAATAAGTCTCGGAACATTGGGGAAGTTTCAGAAGACTGGAAAAAAGCTAATTTGTGCCAATATTTAAAGAGGGTAAACAGGATGACACAGATAATAATAGGCCAGTCAGTCTGACACCTATCCCAGGCAAGATAGTGGGACTGCTGATGTGGGACTCAATTAAAAAAGAATTAAAGGAGGATAATATATTTAATGCCAGTCAACATGGGCTTATGAAAAATAGATCCTGTCAAACTTGCTATCTTTTTTGATGAGATTACAAGTTTGGTTGCTAAAGGTACTAATGTTGATATAATATATTTAGACTTCTATAAGGCATTTGACTTAGTACTAGATGACATTTTGATTAAAAAACTAGAAAGATATAAAAAATTAACATGGCACACATAAATGGATTCAAAGCTGGCTAACTGATAGGTCTCAAAATTTATTGTAAATGGGGAATCATCAAATGGTGCGTTTCTAGGGGGGTGCTGCATGGATTGGTTTTTGGCCCTATGCTATTTACAAGTTTTATTGATGACCTAGAAGAAAACATAAAATTACTGATAAAGTTTGCAGATGACACAAAAATTGGGGGAGTGGTAAATAATGAAGAGGACAGATCACTGATGCAGAGCGATCTGGATCACTTAGTAAGCTGGGTGCAAGCAAGCAATATGTGTTTTAATATAACTAAATGAAAAGGTATACATCTAGGATAAAAGAATATAGGCCATATTTACATGATGGGGGACACTACCCTGGGAAGCAGTGACTATGAACTAGATTTGGGGATCATGGTGGCTAATCAACTGAACATAGCACTTTTGGCCACAATGTTGCACTGAGAACTAAGGTGCTTCTTGGATGCATAAATAGTGGAGTCTTGAGTAGAAGTAGAGGGGTTATTTTACCTCTGTATTTGGCACTGGTGCGACCGCTGCTAGACAATGGGTCCACTATTTAATAATGGGCTTTTCAGTCTAACAGAGGAAGGTATAACACACTCCAATGACTGGAAATTGAAGCTAGACAAATTCAGATTGGAAATAAGGCATACATTTAAGGGTGAGAGTTAACTGTAACTTTAGCATTAACCATTGGAACAACTTACCAAGATAGTGGTGGATTCTCCATCACTGACCATTTTAAAATCAAGACTGGATGTTTTTTTCTAAAAGATCTGCTCTAGGATTTATTTTGGGGACGTTCTATGGCCTATGTTATATAAGAGATCAGGCTAGATGATCACAATGGTCCCTTCTGGCCTTGGAATCTATGAATCAGATGATGCTTTGCAGTTAAGATAAAAGATGTCTAACAAAGAATGTTATTTCAGTGTGCAGTATTAACCTATTTTACTTACCCTATTTTGAAAGCTGTTTTGAAGAGATATTTTACACTGTATTAACCACAAAACGTATAAATGATCAAACTACTCAAAAGGGCATAAACAATGCCTAACCACCAGGTATTGAGATAGTTGGAAAGTTGCAGTGGGACAGAGAACCTCAGAAATAACAAAGTAATGAGAAGTATGTACCAGAATGAGGAAACAGATAAGGATCAGAATGATATACTGTAAGGATGGTGGAGCAGGGCCCTCTTTGCTCCTGCCTCTGCTGTGTTCATAAACTACTCGGAGACCCTGGGGCTCAGCAATCACTGGTGCAATTTATTGACACCGTGCGCTCCTCACCACCTTCTCACCACATACAGCTTGGGTTTTCAGCCATAAGGACTTCTCATCTTATGCAACTAGGAGGGAGGGAGGGAGGAGCTACCACTCTCCTTCCGCTCTCTGGCTCCCCACTTTCTTCCTTCCTCTGGGCCTGTATGTAGCCCCAGGCTAATTAGGCTGGCAGCTGTTTCCCATTCGCCAATCAGGTGCAGGTTTCTCTAGGCAGCTCCAATTTACCTCCCTTAATTGGAGCTGGCATGACCGAGGGCTGGCTCAGTGGTTCCTGCCCAGCACCCTGTCACAGGTGGTGACAGATATGGCAATTTCCTGCCATTTCCTTGGGAGACCTAACTAAATAAAGTTTAAATATCTTTGGAGTCCATTGAATTAAATGAATAGTTTATGTATTATTGTGGGCCGGGACTGCATGTAACCTCTGCTGGGGGGAGATGTGACAGAGATGAGACCTAGGGAGTATTTAGCAGGAGATGAATGCAAATTCCATGCCTCCAATTACATAAAATCCCAGCCGTTGAAGCTATGTCCCGAGGAGTGATCCATTGTCTGCTAATTCCCTGTAACATGAATGAGGCCAGGATCAAAGGCCTGAGATGTAGAAAATGAAAGACTGAACTACACATGGTGGTTCTGAATCTGAGACAGTTATGACCATGTGTAATGGCATGGCACCCACCTCTCATGAGTGCCCCCTTCTGGCTGGGTGTGTCTGCAGTCTTTAAAAGATTCCTGGCCCTGGTATTGGACCATATCCCCGAGGCTTCCTTCCTGGAGGCAATGGTTTTGTCCTCTTAGTCTGGTCTAGCCTCAGCTCTCTAGCTGGGCCTCCTGACAGTTCAGTCCCCTTCTGGGGGTTTACTTCTGTCCAATTGTAGGCCTACCCCCACTACTCCACGTCCCAGCCCACAGACCCTAAGAATAGCAGCCATACGCTGCTGTGTCCCTTTAGCAAAACTGCCTTCATTTCCCTGGACCACATTCCTGAAGCTCCAGCCTTCACCGATGCCTTACCCTTAGCTCAGGTCTCTTTTAAGCTCAGGCCCAGCAGCCAGCCAGCACGCACCTCTTCCTCGCTCCCCTGGTCCCTACTAGCACTGAGCTGTCCATCGTCCTGCAGTTCCCCTGGGCCAGCTAGGAGCACCATCTGCATTTCCCTAGCTTGAGCAAGGAATTGTCTGTCTCTGCTGCTCCTTTTTATAGGGCCATCCTGGGCCCTGATTTGCTGCTCCCTGCAGCCTCTCTGATTGGCTGCGTCCCCTGCAGCCACTCTAGCCTGCTTGGAGGACCGCTCCACTGCTTCTTTCCTGGGACAAGTGTAGCAGGACCCTGAGGCCTCCTCCAGCAAGGGGCCTCTGGGCCTAGTTCACCTTGTCATTGCATGGGTAAAAAACAATTGTGGTTTTCAAGGACTGGCATGTACCACCAGAGTCAGAAGTTGGAGCTGGAGTGGCCTATGGCAAAGATTTTAGCATGTAGCATGTAGGTTCTTCTATTGTTCTTTAATGTCTTCTCTGTAATGCTTTCAACTTAAGAATAAATGTGCTTGCTTATAAAGAGCTGTGTGGTAACTTATAACTCTGGGGCATTATGTTCTTCAAAGAGAAAGCAAAGCACAGATGCTGGCCTGTTTAGGTAGACCGCCTTGATGGGAATATCACACTATAGGCAGGGAACTGTACCACCTGGAAAAATCCCAGGTAGGAGGGAGAGAGATGTGGGTCTCTATCACAGAGAGGTGACATTTAAGGAGCCAGGAATTTGCAAATACCTGGAGGACGAAGGGGTGATCACTACCAGCCAGCATGGATTTACTAAGAACAAATCATGCCAGACTAGCCTGAATTCCTTCTTTGACAAGATAGAAGACAGGGGGATTGTGGTGGATATAATATATCTGGAGTTTAGCAAGGCTTTTGATGCAGTCCCACATGACACTCTGATAAGTAAACTGGAGAAATACGGGCTTAGCAGAGCTACCATTAAGTGGATACATAATTGGTTAAACAACTGCAAACAAAGAGCAACTATTAATGGAATGATGCTCCATTGGAAAGAGGTCTCAAGTGGGGTTCCACAGGGATCTGTTCTGAGTCTAGTGTTATTTAACATCTTTATTAATGACCTGCATGTAGAAATAGAGAGCATACTGACCATATTTGCAAGTGACACAAAGCTAGAGAGGGTTGCCAACACTTTGGAGGACAGAGCTAAAACTGGAGAACTGGGCTATAGACAAGAAAATGAAATTCAACAAAGACAAAAGTAAAGTGCTACACTTAAGGAAGAAAAACCAAATGTACAAATACAGAATGGGGGATAACTGGCTTGGCAGAAGAACTGATGTAGAGGATCTGGGAGTTGTGGTGGATCACAATCTCACCATGAGTCAACAATGCGATGCTGTTGGGGGGAAAAAAAAAAAAACAAAACAAATGCAATTTTAGGTTGCATTAACAGAAGCATAGCATGCAAGTCACGGGAGGAGATAATACTGCTCTACTGTGTCCAATTTTGGTCACCAATATATAGAAAGGATGTACGGAAATTGGAAAGGATCCAAAGATGATCAAAGGGATGGAATACTAGCCATATGAGCAAAGGCGGAAGGAACTGGATATGTTTAGTTTGGAAAAAGAGGCTATTAAGGGTGGGACATGCTAGCGGTTTTCAAATACTTGAAAGGCTGCCATTAAAGAGATGGAGAAAAAGTTGTTCTCTCTTGCCAGAGAAGGCAGGACCAGAGGCAATGAGTTCAAATTGCAGCATAGCAGATTTAGATTAAGCTTCAGGAAAAACTTCCTAACTGTAAGAACAGTAGGAAAATGGAATAAACTGCATAGGGAAGTTGTGGAGGCTACTTCACTAGACGTTTTCAAAAAGAGTCTGGACAGCCATCTGTCTTGGATGGTTTAGACACAACAAATCTTGGCAGAGGGTTAGACTAGATGACCCTTGCAGTCTATCTAGGGATAGCTCAGTAGTTTGAGCATTGGCCTGCTAAACCCAGGGTTGTGAGTTCAATCCTTGAGGGGGCCACTTAGGGATCTGGGGCAAAATCAGTACTTGGTCCTGCTAGTGAAGGCAGGGGGCTGGACTTGATGACCTTCCAGCTCAATGAGATATCCCTTCTAACCCTATGGTCCTATGATTGATTCTAAGAGAAGTAGTATCATAAATTGCTGCAAGCCATTGCAATAGGATAAAAAGAGTTGTGTCAGGAATGGAAATGGTTCCAAGCTGCAATGATTTGTCCTAAATCAGATTAAGGAGAAAGCCATGCCAGATTCTGTTTTCATAAAATCAGGGTATTACCATTCTGAGCCTGGTGCAAAGAAACTACCCCAGGCAACAGTTATTAGTGAACAGAATCTCTGCATCTTGTCTCCTCTAGGTAAACACGGATGTTGCCACATATCCTTCTTACCAAACAGTCTACTGATTGGCAGAATCAACACTGGCAGAGATCAAAGGTTGTACCCAACTGCTCACTACTGGACTGTAGCCAGCACAGACTGAACTGAGAGTGAAATGCTGCGGTGCACTCTGTCCATATCCCAGCAATCCCTCCCTTCTTCCGAATAGCAATGTACTGAACACTATGCCTTTCCAGGAAGCTAAAAAACACATAGAAAGTAAAGCCCTGGGGCTGCACAAAGACAACCATCTGCCTCACTGCCAGTGTAACAGTCTAGCAGCCTTTATTAAAATGATGTTAAGCAGTGACACATTAATCAGTGAGCTGAGTAGAGCAATAGCAACCATGCGACGCAGTAAACAAGCAACATCCACTAGCGGAGAGAGAAAATGGATACACAGGCAATTTTTGGTAACATTGCCATTTTTATTTTGATTGCTACTGGTCATGCGTCTTGCTCTGATTCACTGGATATTCCCCTGATCACTGGGACACGCGGTCTCATACATTCCTGAGGATTTTTTTTTTTATACCATTTGCCAAATTCACTATCGAGGCAAATGACTGAGGATAAAAAGGGCAGATAATTTTTAAATACATCTGTTTGCCAGCTGGGACGCAATATTTTAGTCTTGGTCCAGGACAACAGAAAGGGTTAATCTATCACCTGGAAATATAGTGGTCTCACATGCAATATTGCCAAACCTGAACATTCAAAATTCATGAGTCAAGTCCCTCAAAATCATGATACTAAGTTAGAAATCATGAGATTAAAAAACAATTTTGAGTTCTTTTTGCTGTCTGGTTTTAGAGTCTTTAGGATACATGCAGGTCATGTTTTCAAGTTTTTCTCTACAACCAAGAAACTAAAACTTACTGTTTAAAATATGAAAGTTGACATTCTCACTATCACAGAACTCCAGAGCTGGGGCTTTAAGAAAAATCATCATATCTTGTGAAAACTGACGATCCTATAAATGTCCAGGGTTTTTTGTTTTGTTTGGTGTGTGTGTATGTCAGCTTTGGAGCATTTGCTCTTCTAAGAGAGTCCACTTTAAGACATCAAGAAATAATTTTAATGTCTGATGATACGTTAATCAGAAATTTGCAAGTAAACAAACTTTCTTGCCTAAGATCCCATGGTAGAGAATGTCTGCACCCATTATCCATAAAATCAACAGAATAAGATCTTAACTTTTGTCCCATTTTGTCTCATAGTTGGTCCAATGTGCAGTCAAAGTCTTGTATGTGTACATCACAATCATAGTGCAACCACAACGTGACAATGCTTTGCAGACACTGAAAGAGGCTAAAAAGGGATTGCATGGTATGAGCATATTCTGATTTCAGAGACAATTAAATTTTATCCACTGATGCTTCCCCTGAAGATTTGGGAATGGTCATCTCATCCATAGGTCCTTGTATGCTACGACAGAGTAAGCAAACCTCTAAGTCCATGCACAGTCTAATTATCCAGTACACAGACAAACTTCTTCCACTCACATAGGAAATTTGTGATTAATCCAACCATAGCAAATATATACTAGGTAAAATTTTGAAACCTGGATGCTTAAAGTTCCTAAATCCATTTCAGGCTGCTAAATGAGTGTGGGAAGCAAAAGTTGCTCATCACCTGTGAAAAATCAAATCACTTTAAATTAAAACCCAATTATGGATCTATGAGCCCAATCTGAGGCATCCAGATTTGAAAATATTGGCCATTACTTTCAGACAGATGATAAATATCCAACAGTTAGGACTCATCATCTTTTTCACCTACTTTCTGACTAACTCACAACTAGCTTCTTGTTTGTGGCACTGGACTCTATAACTCGTACCATGTAATTTTGAGATTAAGCATTTCTGGGGCAATGAATTTCATGGCAGATGCTCTCAGTAGGTAGCCTTTTGTAAAGCCAACTACTAGTCAGAGGTTAGTACAGCTGCTGTATGGAACACAGTTGGCTCACGCAGAAGGGATTGAAAATGTAGTAGCTCAAAATGGATTCTAGTCAGCTATTCAATGTCCTCAAGTAATTAAAACAGCCAGAGCCTGCTGATGAGTGACTCAAAATCCCAAAAAAAGGTGTTCACACCTCAACTGCTAGCAGAGCACCTCACCCTCCCTGATTGAACTAACCTTGTTATCTCCATACTGATTTATACCTGCCTCTGGAGATTTCCATTACTTGCATCTGAAGAAGTGAGGTTCTTACCCATGAAAGCTTATGCTCCCAATCCTTCTGTTAGTCTTAAAGGTGCCACAGGACTCAAAATCCCAGCATCCCAGAGAAACTTTCAGCAATTTTACAAAGAAAATCAGATGAAGAGACACCTGGATCCTTTGTACAGATGTTTTATTCAGCAATTTTGTCTCCATTCCCTTTCCCCAAAAGCCAGGATTTGCCATGGACAAGTCTCTAATGGGTCCAAGTTCAGATTCAATCCAAACATTTCTCCACACAAAAATTAAGCTGGAAATCTGACAAGAACAACCTCTCTCATAAGACTTCTGGCACTGTCTTCCTTATCCTGACTGTAACTTGGAAACAGCCAAATCTTAAAGGTTTGGTTTAAAAATGGGCAAAGATTTAGGAGGAGATACTTATCTAGAAGGGTTTGCCCATTCCTAGAGAGGATGCTTAATACCCTCAGCTAAAGTTACAAAAGCACCAAGAATGACACAATATTGTGTTCAACAGAAAATAATACGTACTGGGAGATTTCTCTGAACTGACATATAAAACAAGTTAACATAAAACTGTGCATGTGACCACTTCTTCAGCATTTATAATTTCCTTTAAAGAATTCATCTGGAGTAATACAAACTTGTCCAGGAATCTGAATGCTGAACTGGCTGCTGTCCACCAATCTCACCATACAGTGTACCAGACAATGGGGAACGGAAAGGTTTAATCGGATTTGAGGATAATGAGCCTGATTGGTTCAGAGGATGTTGTCTGAAACTGAAAGTGCCTGTGAGATTGCAGAGCTTACACCTTATCTTGTGTTTACTCAGTGTTTGCGCCTAAAAGTCTGCCTTGATCTCACAAGACCTTGTGGGGTGCTCAGTGGAAAGTGAAAGGTTGTTGCCCTCTGCGCTCAGGGTATATCTGTATTGCAGTCATGGGTTGTGATTGCAGCTTGAGTAGATATACTTGAGATAGCTTTGATCTAGCTAACTTGAGTCCCAGAGCAGTGAAGCTGTGGCAGTGCATGCTTCAGCATGGGCTGTACAAGCCCACCTGGAATCCTGAGTTATTACTCTACTCGCAGGGCTAGCCTGTGCTAAAGCACACGCTGCCGCAGCTTCCCTGCTCCAGGACCTGAGCTAGCTAGATTAAAGCTAGGTGGAGCATGTCGGCTCCAGCTGCAATCATACCCCATGATTGCAGTATAGATAGGGTTGGAAGAATTAGATTTTTATTGTTTTATAATTCTGAGACGGTTACAGGATGGCTGGCCCCTGTAAATGAGGCAGGTCTAGCGTCCCTGTGACAGAACAGGTGCTTCCAGTTTGGCTAATTAAGAGGGCATGGTGGCATGTGGGGGCTATAAAGGATCGTTTCATCACAAACCCATATGGGATGTGTGCAATCCTTAAATGATCTATGGGTTTTCTTTCCCCTGCTGGCCCAGACAAAGCCTTTCCCACCTCTCAGAGTTGCGGGAGCCAGAGCAGGGGAGCACTGACATCAGCTGCAGCTGTGAGGGCTCAGCACTTCTGCAAATCAGACTCCAGGGTCTCTCAAGTCAGGCACCGAGAAAATGAGGCACACACAAAATCAGAGGTGCTGGAACAATTTGTATAGTGGGGGTGCTGAGAGCCATTGAGCCCACCTGTAAATCCTATATATGATGGAGATGCCTTCCAGACATGGGGTGTGGCAGCACCCCCAGTTCCAGCCCCTATGGATAGAATCCAATTCTCCCCAAGGCACCATTCTTCAGCCTTAACCATGAGACTGTCCTTTCTCTTCCTGGAGTTCCCTGTCTCATTTACTACACACCTTCTGACTTCTGCAAGAAATGAGGCAGAGGTCCTATTGACAACAGCTTCCTTTGCTACACAACCGTGCTCCATCACTGAATGAGGAAAGAGTGCTGTGGGGGAAAAATAGTTTGTGATCATATACTTGATGACTGTTTCAGAATGCATATGCAGAAGGGGGTGGATTAAGGTTGCACGGGCAGCAGTGGTGAATTCAGCTGGAAGAACTGCTAGTTAAACGTGGGAAAGGCTGATTGACATTTTTACAACAAGCACGATTTCAGAATGTCCTTAGACCCTTATGGCTCAGAGCATCTTCGTTACCAATGGCCGATCAAGGAAGTCATTCGTGAAAACATAGCAGGTGTTAAAATGCAAAAGGAATATCTGGGGGAATTCTGATGGCGCTTGGAAGGCTCTAGAGATTCTCTTATTTTTAATAGTTCTTATTCTTTAGGAATAATTGCTGGTTCCGCCACTGAAGCACCCAGGTATGAGCTCTGACCAGCTGGGAACTCTGCTTGACTTCTGGCTCTTATTACTTAAATCTGCACATTTCTTATTATGTTAGTCTGTAAAGCTGCCAAAGGTGTTAAGCCCTTGCATTTTGGTTTGTCTCCTGCTTTAATGAATGTCCTGTTGCACATGTTCCTGTAAATACAGTAGCTTATATCTGTAATAATAACTGTTTGAGACCGTAATGGCTAGTCTATACCCAGCAGGAGGGATTGCTGTGATTAGCTGCAGTTGTCCAAACCAAATGCTACTCAGACCTGCTAACCTCCATAGAACTGGGGCACCGTTGAAGGGCGAGATAGGACCAAATGGTACCTGGTAACAGAAAAAGAATTTAACATTCAGGCTAGAAATAGGCCTGTAAGAGCTAAACAGATGGTCATCTAAACACTCATCCAGAATTCTGACCAAACAAATAGGCCCTGAGGGGAAAATGATGTCCCAGGAAGAAGAATCTTATTAATCAGTAGGATTTTTACCCTCTGAACATATCTGCATGGTACTGGAAGTTCGAGAATGTGAATACTGTGAACAATTTTCCATCGATGTTTGTTCAGCTTTTAAAACAAACTCATTCTGAGTGCGGTCCTGCCCCCTATAGGCTCACTTCCTATGACAATTCTAGTAAGCAACTTTAATATAATAATACATGACTTGTAAATAGTGCTTGTAATCAGTAGATTTCAAAGCACTTCACAAAGGAGGTCAGTATCATTATCCTCATTGTATAGATGGAGAAACTGAGATACAGAGAGGTGAAGTGACTTGTCCCTCCAACAGGCCAGTGGCTGAGCCAGGCATAGAACCCACGTCTCCCAAGTCCCACTCCAGTACGCTATCCCCTACGCAACACTGCCTCCCAATCAGGGAACAGCAATGATACTACGTCACCTAAGTGGCCAGACAGAAGTAGCTAACCTAGCTCAAATTTTGAACATGTACTACCTGCAATGATGAGCCCTGAACAAGATACAGGCGAGGGTATTTTTATATGGAAATTATTCACTAAATGAATTCAAAAGCTGAAATAATCAGCCAATTCCTACACACAAAATAAGTAGTGAAACCTGTCAAATAAATTATTCACTCAGCACTACTGGTAGCACTGTGCATTTGGATCACTTATTGTGTCCATGCTGCCTAATGTTTTGACTGGCTATGGATTTGATATTTTGTTTTCAATTTATACTTGCAGTATACAAACAAATCAACACCACAGCCAATCAATTGACATAGGCAGATAAAAGGCAAGTAAGTAATCAAAAACAACATATTTTGTTTGCTTTTAGAGACTATTCACAGTTTACTCAATGATACACAAAAAGGTTGGAGGTAAATTTCAGTGTTCTACCTCAAGGCAAGCCAGGCCAGTTCATCTGAATGGATCCATATACACACTTCAGCTGTTTTCAAAAATCTGGGGAGAAATTACAATGCTGTTTGTTTTTATTCCAGAGCCAGGGAAGCATTAGACCCATTAAATCATTGCTCCAAGAAAAATATAAAGAGAAAAGACAAGATTTTCAAACATCTTAAGTGAGTGAGGAATCTAAGTCCCACTGAAAGTCAATGGGACTTAGGTGCTTTTGAAAATTTTATCTGGTGAGGCTTAAGAATCTTTTCTAACATTTATCCCATACAAATGAGGACCGATTATTCAAAAGATAAATCTGTGGCTGTCGCAAATTGTAGTAACCTTTCCAGACACTTCTAAATCACACCCAGAAAAGATCTGAAATGTCTGGCATCTCCACATTCCCTATGTCTCTCTTTCCATCTAACATTTTGTCTATTTAACATAATTAACATTCATTTTAGGTAGCCTAGCCACTATTATATATATATACCTTTAGAATAAAACAGAACCAGACAGGTCTTTTGTTAATTAATATTCATTCAATGAATATTCACACTACACTCAGGGTGACCATATTTTCCCAAATGGTCTCCCACCCCCCCCTCCACCCCACACTGCCCACCCGTGCGTGGGCCCGACCGAGGCTCCCCTCTCCTCATCACCCACAGGGATGGCCTGAGCCTCCCCTCCCCCACCACCTACACGCACAGCCGGCCCCAGGGCCTGCTGCCACCTGCTTGTGTGCAGGGCTGGCTCAGCCCGAGCTGCTCTCCTGAGCCCTCCCTCCCACACAGGGCTGGCGTTGCCGCTCGCCTCCTCCCCATCCCCCCGCACGTTCCTCTGCACCCCCCTAGGAATCACACCCCACTTTTGAGGCAAAAAACTGGGCATTTGTTCAGTTTGCTCTTGATCATCCGTTGGCAAGAGCAAACTGGACAAATGCCCAGTTTTGCTAAAAAAAAGTTGGGACGGCTGAGACAGGGCTTAAAAAAGGGACTGTTCCAGCCAAAACAGGACGTATGGTCACCCGGATTCTGAATTTAGGTCTCATTCCCCACCTGACTTTTAACATTACCTCCCCACCAATGCATTTTGTCCATGAGCTAGTCACCACCCATACTCCTCCTGGGGTATGGCCTGGTGTCACGCATCAGGCAGCTGCCTTGGTTTCCCATCTTGGACTATTCAAATAAAACTTCACCCAGGCTTTTTGTGCTCAAAAATACCCCTCCTTGGGGACTGGGTTTATTAATATTAAATAAACTCCAAATAAAACTCAAAGTTCCAAAACAAAGCCAATCCAAATGTGCACACAAAACAAAGGGTTTTCTTCATCCTCCCAGGCCTTTGTGCCTGGGGCCTTTCTTGCTTTGGCAGGCCACCCCCAGGTCCTTGCTGGCTGAACATTCAGTCCTAACTTCCAGGGCTCTCTGTTAGCACCTGCTCACCCCAAATAGACTCTAATTTCTGAGCACCACCCACTCCCTCCCATTGTAGCTTCCTGCAGATCTTCATATGGGAAATCATACGATCACTCATGATTCTTTAGTAATCAGGGTTTGCTGGCTCTAGGCTTAGGGGCAACCCACCCTGTTACAGTCCAATACAAAGGGGAATAGGTTAGAGACTTTCATTAATAGACTCCCTATATCCATTGACTGATACTTTAATGGACTGAACTCAGGCTCTTTGAGGGAGTTGAGATCAGTCATTAGGCTGATAAAATGTCTAAATTGAAAATTATCTAGATAAATGAGAACAGTAAATGTAAGCAGTACTGGTCCTATCAGAAAACCAAAGAGCTTAATTGTAATATAAGACTTTAAGGGACATAAGACTTAGCTCATCCCACTGTTGGAGAAGGTTATCTCTAAGACCATCCAGCACATGGGGCTTGTGGGCGAGAGGGTGATTTCCTTGAGTGAATTTCCAAAACAAAGTACTTGGCACTAAATATCAAAGTAGGAATTGCATTGTCCTTCCTTAGCCTTCTTAGCTCATTTTAGTGATCACAGAGAAAATGCTCTCGATGTAATATGGTGTAAGCTATTCCAGAAGATGGCTCTCATTCAACATCCAATGCCCTTCACTTAATGGATCATTTCTGATTAACTGGGCCCAAGATTGTATTGAAATACCAAATAGAAAGGCCAATAATTGGCAGCTCTGAGGAGTTCCTCTGAAGAGTGGAACAGTTCCAGACACTAGGAAGTTACTTTAACTTTTGTCCTTGTCCCCTTAACCAGAGTGGTACCCAGTATTGGATGTTAACCCCAAATCTCAACTGGATCAGTGTCTCTAAAAGTTACCCCATTTGGTGCAGTTGAAGGCCTCTTCATTGAGCAAGCTCATCATTCATAGTTCCCACTCACATCTAGCCCTTCCAGTGAGATGGAACAGCATTTTAAAATTCACTGTCGGACAGCAGCCACGAACAAAATCCGATTTCAGCTTTGGTTTTCTAGCTAGCGCTTTGAGTATAAATTTAAAAATAATTCTTTAGGATGAAATCAGTTGGATGTCGTTGAAACTTGTTTGCTTCAGATTTCTGCCATACTGTGTGGACTCTGTCTGAGACGAGATCATTAGTAAAAGCTTCTTGGTACATTCTTGACAGTACCAGCATTATTTTGGATTCAAAACTTCTAAGGAATTCTACCAGGAAGTGATTAAGCCACAGACCTTTCCATCCCTCTAGTAAAAAGATAGCAATGCTGGTGTCATTATTTAAAAGCGGCGTTCCCATGGCTGCAGATTGCTCTGCTGTTGAGCGAGGTAGTCTTAACATACCATGATCTTATGGAATCCCGCATTTGTGGCTATATTGATTTATACAATTAATTGTGATAGTTTGAGACTATTTCACTGATATCTGACTTAGGAGTATGTGCACACTATGACTTTCCTAATGCAAGTCTAGCAATGATTCAGCTTTGTCGCCATGCTCGAACACTTGTTTGCTTCATATAAGAGAGTAGGACTAACCTCTGTCATGGAGTCAAGAGTCAGGGTGTATTTTATAGCCTAACCTCAGAATCAGATCAAAAAAGTTTCCTTCCCAAGAGGCCTGCCGAGCTCTGTGTGTGTGAAATGTGTGTACCCGGATGAACATTCATGGCCTGATTTTCAAAAAGTGTTGAGCACCCACTGCTCCTGCTAAACAGAATGGGACGCGCTCAGTATCTTTGAAAATAAGGTCAGTCCATACTTCTACAGCACATGGAACATTGTTATGTCAATGAGACCGATGTCCCTCCTGGGAAAGCTGGGTTTTAAAGTTAGTTTAGAGGAGTGAGAAAAGACAGAGTCAGTAATGCACGTAAACTGAGCGGTACACAACAGGCACAAACAGCTCTATTTAAATAACAATAAGGATGGCAGGCGCACTGATAACAGCCACAGAATTGGAATAAATTCTGAATTTTCTGGCTTTTCTACTTTACAACCCAATCGTGCAAACCCTTATTAACAGGAGTTGTCCCTATTATTATTATTTGTATCATCATATCACCTTGGAGCCCTAGTTGTGGACCAGGACCCCTTGTGCTAGGCCCTGTACAAACACAGAACACAGTCTCTGCTCAAAGAGTTTACAATCTAAGGGCCTGTCTACGCTTAAAATGCTGCAGCTGTGCTGTTGTAGTTCTTAAGTGAAGAGGCTACCTACACTGATGGAAGGGCTTCTTCTATTGGCATAGATACTTCACCTCCCCAAGAGGCAGTAGCTAGGGGTATGTCTACACTACGGGATTAATCCGAATTTATATAATTCAAATTTGGAAAACAGATTGTATAAAGTCGAATGTATGCGGCCACACTAAGCACATTAATTCGTCGGTGTGCGTCCATGTTCCAGGGCTAGCGTCGATTTCTGGAGCGTTGCACTGTGGGTAGCTATCCCATAGCTATCCCATAGTTCCCGCAGTCTCCCCCGCCCATTGGAATTCTAGGTTGAGATCCCAGTGCCTGATGGGACAAAAAACATTGTCGCAGGTAGTTCTGGGTACAGCCTCACCCCTCCCTCCCTCCCTGCATGAAAGCAACGGATGGCAGACAACCATTTTGTGCCTTTTTTCCTGGGTGAACACTGCAGACTCCATACCACGGCAAGCATGGAGCCCGCTCAGCTCAAGACAGCAGTCATGAACATTGTAAACACCTTGCGTGTTCTCGTGGAGTTTATGCTGAGCCAGGACCAGAAAAACGAGGCGAGGAGGCAGCGGCGGCGGCAGCGCAGTGACAAGCGTGATGAGGACATGGACACGGACACAGACACAGAATTCTGTCAAACCGCGGGCCCCGGTACTTTGGAGATCATGTTGTTAATGGGGCAGGTTCTATCCATGGAACGCCGATTCTGGGCAAGGGAAACAAGCACAGACTGGTGGGACCACATAGTGTTGCAGGTTTGGGATGATTCTCAGTGGCTGCGGAACTTTTGCATGCGTAAGGGCACTTTCATGGAACTTTGTGATTTGCTGTCCCCTGCCCTGAAGCGCCAGAATACCAAGATGAGAGCAGCCCTCACAGTTGAGAAGCGAGTGGTGATAGCCCTGTGGAAGCTTGCAATGCCAGACAGCTACCGGTCAGTCGGGAATCAATTTGGAGTGGGCAAATCTACTGTGGGGGCTGCTGTGATGCAAGTAGCCAAAGCAATCACTCAGGTGCTGCTATGAAAGGTAGTGACTCTGGGAAATGTGCAGGTCATAGTGGATGGCTTTGCTGCAATGGGATTCCCTAACTGTGGTGGGGCGATAGATGGAACCCATATCCCTATCTTGGCACCAGTGCACCAGGGTACCCAGTACATAAACCGCAAGGGGTACTTTTCAATGGTGCTGCAAGCACTTGTGGATCACAAGGGACGTTTCACCAACATCAACGTGGGCTGGCCGGGAAGGGTTCATGACGCTCGCGTCTTCAGGAACACTACTCTGTTTAAAGGGCTGCAGCAAGGGACTTACTTTCCGGACCAGAAAATAACTGTTGGGGATGTTGAAATGCCAATAGTTATTCTTGGGGACCCAGCCTACCCCTTAATGCCATGGCTCATGAAGCCATACACAGGCAGCCTGGACAGGAGTCAGGAGCTGTTCAACTACAGGCTGAGCAAGTGCAGAATGGTGGGAGAATGTGCATTTGGCCGTTTAAAAGGTCGCTGGCGATCGTTACTGACTCGTTCAGACCTCAGCCAAACCAATCTCCCCATTGTTATTTCTGCTTGCTGTGTGCTCCACAATCTCTGTGAAAGTAAGGGCCAGACAGGGTGGGAGACGGAGGCAAATCGCCTGGCTGCTGATTACGCACAGTCAGACACCAGGGCGATTAGAAGAGCACACCAGGAAGCGCTGTGCATCAGAGAAGCTTTGAAAACCAGTTTCATGACTGGCCAGGCTACAGTGTGAAATATCTGTTTGTTTCTCCTTCATGAAAACCCGCCCCCTTTATTGACTCATTCTCTGTAAGGAACCCACCCTCCCCCTTCCCCCAGCTTGCTTTCAAACCAAATAAAGTCACTATCATTTAAAAATCATTTATTCTTTATTAATAGATTATAAAAAGAGGGAGGGAACCCGGGTGGGGTTTGGGAGGCGGATCGGCGGGAAGGAAAAGGCCACTAAAAAAAGGTTAAAAAAATGACAGCCTTTTGCTTGGGCTGTCCACTGGGGTGGAATGGGAAGGTGTACGGAGCCTCACTCCCCCCCCCCCCCCCCCCGCGTTCTTACATGTCTGGGTGAGGAGGCTGTGGAACATGGTGAGGGGGGAGGGGGGTTATACAGGGGCTGTAGCGGCACCCTGTTATCCTGCTGCCGTTCCTGAAGCTCCACCAGACGCCGGAGCATGTCTGTTTGCTCACGCAGCAGCCCCAGCGTTGCATCCTGCCTCCTCTGATCTTCCTGCCGCCACCTCATCTCGAGTATCTCTCCTCTCCTCACGTTGGTCCCTCCTGTCCTCACGTTGGTCCCTCCTGTCCTCACGTTCACTGGCTTCTTTCCTATACTTTGAAACCATGTCCTTCCACTCATACAGATGAGCTCTGTCACTGCAGATGGATTCCATGATTTCTGCAAACATCTCGTCTCGCGTCTTCTTTTTCGGACGCCTTATCAGTGATAGCCTTCGGGACAGAGGAGGGAGCCTTGAAGAATTTGCAGCTGCTGGAGGGAGGGAAAAAAGGAGAGAATTTTTTAAAAAGATACATTTTGCAGAACAATGCTTATACTCTTTCAGGGTGACCAACACAATTCAGATTACATAGCACATGTGATTTCTGTGCAAGGTCGCATTTTGCCTCTTAATATTGAGTGCCTGTGGCTTTGCTGCTAGAGATCACAGACCCGGTCCGGGCAACAGAATTCGGCTTGCATGCGGCCATGGTAAGCCACTGTCTTTTGGCTTCTGCGCCCTCCTTTCCCACATACCAAGCAAAGCCCATTGAGTGCTGTGGTTTTCCTGTTAACATTCAGCAGCAGAAAACAAACTACCCCCCCCATTCCAATTCTCTGGATGATGGCTTTATCCCTCCCCCCACCACGTGGCTGGTGTCAGGGAAGATCCCTGCAGGAACCAAACTAACACCCCCCACCCCGCCATGAATTCTCTGGGATGATCGCTTTACCCCTCCCCCCACCGCGTGGCTGGTATCAAGGAAGATCCCTGCTAGCCAAACGCGAAAAGCTCTGGGCCAATCCTGCCCCTCCCCACCGCGCTTGGCTAACTGCAGGGAAGGATTTCTTTTCAGCCACAGGCAAACAGCCCAGTAGGAACTGCCACCTCTGTCCCCTTAATTAAATTCCCGTATTTCTACCAGGTTACCATGAGCGATATCACTCTCCTGAGGATTACACAGCAAGATAAAGAACGGATGTTGCTTGAATGCCAGCAAACACCGGGACCATACGCTGCAGGCTTTGTCATGCAATGATACCAGATTACTTGCTGCAATCATGGCGCAGTCAAGTGTCCTACCATGGAGGACGGAATAAGGCTGCACTGCCCAGAAACCTTGTGGCAAGGCTTTTGGAGTACCTCCAGGAGAGCTTCATGGAGATGTCCCTGGAGGATTTCTGCTCCATCCCCAGACACGTTAACAGACTTTTCCAGTAGCTGTACTGGCTGCGAATGCATCCCAAGTCCTCAGGGCAAAGTAATCATTAAAAACCCTTGCTTTTAAAACAAGTTTTATATTTTAAAAGGTAAACTCACCTGAGGTCTCTTCCATGGGGTCGTGGTCTTGGATACTGGGTTGGGAGGGTACTTCAGTCAGGCTGAGAAAAAGATCCTGGCTGTTGGGGAGAACAGAGTGCTGGGTGCTCTCTGCAAGCTCGTCCTCCTCCTCCTCCTCTTCCCCGTCCGCAGAATCCTCAGGTGTAGCTGATGAGATTATCCCCGCCTCGGAATCCACGGTCAGAGGTGGGGTAGTGGTGGCGGCTCCCCCAAGAACTGCATGGAGCTCGGCGTAGAAGCGGCATGTCCGCGGCTCTGACCCGGAGTGACCGTTTGCCTCCTTTGTTTTTTGATAGGCTTGTCTGAGCTCCTTGACTTTCACGCGGCACTGATCTGAGTCCCTATTGTGGCCTCTCTCCATCATGCCCTTGGAGATTTTTTCAAAAGTTTTTGCATTTCGTCTTTTTGAACGAAGTTCTGCTAGCACTGAATCCTCTCCCCATATAGCGATCAGATCCAGTACCTCCCGTACGGTCCATGCTGGTGCTCTTTTTCGATTATCGGCCTGCATGGTTACCTGTGCTGATGAGCTATCTGTGGTCACCTGTGCTCTCCATGCTGGGCAAACAGGAAATGAAATTCAAATGTTTGCGGGGCTTTTCCTGTCTACCTGGCCAGTGCATCCGAGTTCAGATGGCTGTCCAGAGCGGTCACAATGGTGCACTGTGGGATAGCTCCCGGAGCCAATACCATCGAATTGCGGCCACACTAACCCTAATTCGAAATGATAAAATCGATTTTGGCGCTACTCCGCTCGTCGGGGTGGAGTACAGAAATCGATTTAAAGAGCCCTTTATTTCGAATTAAATGACTTTGTTGTGTGGACGGGTGCAGGGTTAATTTGATTTAATGCTTCTAAATCCGAATTAAAGTCGTAGTGTAGAGCAGGCCTAGGTCAACGGGAGAATTCTTCTGTCAGCCTAGCACTGTCTACACTGGGGTTTAACTGTGTCGTGCAGAGGTGTGGACTTTTTATACCCTGCAGCAACTGACCTAATTTCCTAATGTAGACCAGGTCTAAATAAGAGTTTATAATCTAAGCAAGAAAAACCCCATTGGCAGTCTGGACTATTGATGTATATTACATTTTTGTATTAACTTAATTTTTTTCATGGCAAGTAAAAAAACAAGTGTTATCTAGATATTTTAAGGTGATGGGGGGGAGAGGAGCAAATTTTGTTTTTAACTAAGAGATTGGAACAGCTCTGCAGTGTCCCTGGTAAAAAGAAAAAAAACAAGTCATTTAACTCATATCCCTATTAAGAACTGACAAGACTGAAATGGCTTCCACAGAACCATGCTAGTATCTTAAGCAAATATATAATTTAGTTGTTTTTATATAACACGGCTATTTTGTGTTCACATAACTAGGGAGTAGACAAATGGGACTTATGCCATTTGTAATGAAATTCTGGGGGGAAATATGCACTGTAATTGTAGTTCAGATATTTAAATTGAAGATACTCTATATACACGTCAGCTGAGAGAAAACAATTCAGCCTCATTAACAATAGAATTTTTGAGCTTAAGGAATAGATAAGGTAATTAAAGCCTATACAGTGTGTGCACTATCCCTTTAAAACTATTTTGGATTAATGATGACAATATTGCATTTACACAGCACCATTCTTCCAAATGGGTCCCTAAGAATATAAACCAACTGCACAATTGTATAGAAATATAGGAATTGCTTTGCCCACCACTGAAGTGCAGCCATCTCTGGCATGACATGCGTTTCTGTAAGAATACAAGGCAATCATAGAAATGTCTGGCTGTAAAGGATCTCCAGAGGTCATCTCTCTGCACAGAGGCAGGATCAAACCAGCAGTATCACATAGCCATTTAACGTAAGAGAAGACTACAATATCCAATCAAAATAAAAAAGGGGAATTTTGGGTAGTTAGTTAACGAGTCTGAATTTGTACAGGACACTAGGATAATTCTTGCAAAAGTGCCATGGGATTTTTAATAACCACAGGTCGCCAGGAATATTTTTTTTTCCCATCTGACAGTACCCTTCAGGAGCACCTCATGCATACTGTCATACTGAAGCATCAGTTGGCACTAACTGAGAAATAAATGACCAATGACAATCAACAGCACTTCTCCGTACAACATGTATATTTTTTGTAGATATTCCTAACTAAAAATTGACCCATTTAGTGTCTGAACACACTCAAAGAACAGTGTCACACAGTCACTTAAGGTAAAAACACAATTTTAAAATGTTTTATATGATTCAGATTCCAAGACTAGATAGGACCACTGTGATCACCTGGTCTGACCTCCTGTATAACACAGGCCATAGCATCTCCCTAAATAATTCCTTTTGAAATAGTGCAGATCTTTAAAGAAAGAAACAAAAACAAAAACCAACCTTGATTTAAAATTTGCCAGTGCTGGCGAATCCATCATGACCCTTGGTAATTTTTTCCAATGGTTAAGTACCCTCAGCGTTAAAAATGTATGCCTTATTTCCAGTCTGAATTTGTCTAGCTTCAACTTCCAGCCATTGGATCGTGTTATACCTTTCTCTGCTAGACTGAAGAGCCCATTATCAAATATTTGTCTCCCACGTTGCTTCTTATAAACTGTGATCAAATCACCCCTTAATCTTCTCTTTGTTAAGCTAAAATAGATTGAGCTCCTTGAGTCTAATCACTATAAGGTATATTTTCTAACCCTTTAATCATTCTCATGGCTCTTCTCTGAAACCAGTTTAACAACATCCTTCTTCAACTGTGGACACCAGAACTGGACACAGTATTCCAGTAGTGGTCACATCAGTGCCAAATATGTAGGTCAGAACCTCTCTTTTATGCATCCAAAGCTTCCTTTTGGCCACAACATTGCACTGGGAACTCATGTTCAGCTGCTTATCTTCCATGACCCTCAACTCTTTTTTTAGCATCACTGCTTTCCAGGATAGTCTCCTTTCCTATATGGCCTACATTCTTTGTTCCTATACATATACATTTAGCCATAATACAAATACATTGTTTGCTTCCATCCAGTTTACCAAAGTGATCCAGAGCACCCTGACTTTGCTTTTCATTATTTACCACTCCCCAATAGGATTCTATTTTTAGAGAATAAATTAACTCAGATACTTCGCCTTTTGGAGATAATGGATCACAGCAACCATCAAGAAGGTGAGAAATAATCTCCCCTGGTCCCTGTTGACTGTTCAAAGTGTTAATTGCTCTGCATTGCTTGTAAAATTGCTGACTTTGCTGTGTAATTGCTCAAGTCCTTTGCTCAACAAGTTGCCGCAGATAATATTTCTAGCATTGGCAACAAGTTGTGTTAACTCAGTGCAGACTTTACTACAGACAGGACAAAGAACTGAGGACTGGAGTGTATGTCCTTGTTCTGCTAAATTTTTTTTCTTCCCTACGCTAATTTCACACAAATTCCACTTAAAGGTATTTTTAAAGGATATTTAAATGCACTGTTACCCATCCTGGTAGGTTTTCTTGGACTTCTCCCTTTCTATAATAATTCCATGAAGGCCCCACACTGGCTACATTCCTTCAAATGTTAATTGCTTGCCTGAGAGAAGAGTCAGGAAGCATGGATTCCTCTCCTCACCTTAGTCAACTTTGAGCACAGCATATCCAAAAGGAAATCTCACTACCAGAGGCAGTGTGGAGGAAAATTTTGACCAGTCCCAAAGGGACTGCTTTCAATCTATGTAGCTTTTGTTCCACTACAATGTTACCTCCCTCCTCATAGCAGTTATACTCACCCTTGTGGTGAGGGGTACGCAACCTCTTCTCAGGCTGCTACTGGGAGACTGAAACTATCATTTTCGTGAGACTCCTCTACCCTGCTGGGTCAGAGCGGATTCTGTCTCTGCTCTCCTGTGTCATCACTTCCTTACATGAGTGGCCGGTGACCCAGCCTTTGGGGGACGCTAGCCCCCGGCTTCTCCCCTTCTGCCGGAGGCCCTGCCCCTTCCTCTCCCCTTGTGCCCTCTCTACCCTGCAGGAGCCCAGAACACTCCCACCATGGCCCCAGGACCAGCGCTGGACGGCGCAGCGGCAGCATCTACAGCCTCAAAGTGCTGGGTGGCACGGTCCGAGCACCGGGAGGGCAGCGCGGTCCCAGCGCCAGCTGCCCCGAGTCCCTGTGATAGGCTGCCCAGCCCCAGCCAGCCTGGGCCAAGGCAGAGCACCAGGAACTGCAGGAGGGGGCCTCTTGGGGGCGCAGCATGGGTGGGGCAATGCCAGGCTGTTTCTGGAGGCACAGCCTCCCCCAGCCTATGATATCCACCGCCCATGCTTCCCTATAATACATTTTGTTAATCAGTCTATAAACTGACCCTTTCAATAGCAAATGTCATTTACTAAAATCAATTGATATAACCTAGTAGGATTAGATTTGCATTGTTTTAGTTAAGGGATGTTTATTTATAATGACTTAGGCCTTGTCCGCATTGGAGATTTGTCCTGATTCTGGCCATCCCTGGCTAGCCACAAGTGTAAGGGAACCAATACAAACCCTTAGTGTAGATATCATCTGCACCAGTGAAACTAACCCAGGTTTTGAGCAGTTTGAACAGGTCAGGGCAAATGCCCAGTGCAGATTCTTAATTTAAAATTTTTATCAATACAAATAATTTCCTCCCACCGCCTCATATCTTGCTGACTGAACAAACCAGACACCTTCTTTTGTGTACTATCAAGCTACCAGTGACTCCATCAGAGGACATTTTTACATATTCCTCCACTCCATCTCTGATGTTTGATTATGCATAATAGGCTTACCCCAGAAGGTTTTCATTTTAATGTTTCAAATTCACAAACAGTTTTATCACTTCACATTTCAACTAACATTCATGGGAAGTTTGCTGGTAGCTTTTTGGGATGAGGGTGAAATTGACATATACTGATTCTAACTGACTGAAATCAAATCTTCCTGTCTTTATTAATTTAAAAGGTGTGCTGTCAACTTGAAATCTAGTCCAGTCAAAACAAATGAGTTAAAAAAAGTGGCTTCAGGTAATTTATATGCCCCTGAATCTTCCTGCTGATTTTTGTGGGTTTTCAGTCACATTTTCCTATTTTAAAAAAATATTTCTCTTCCCCCTTCTTCCATGGAAAAGACCCATACAACTGAAAGGGGAAACGGACTAATTGCCTGATTTTCAGAGGTACTAAGTACTCATAGCTTCCTTTGACTTCACTGGGAACTACAAGCACTTAGCACTGACAAAAAAAATCAGATTGTAAATGACTATATGGGGGAAAACAGTGAAGTTCATTATACTCAAAATTTGGACATAAAAAACTGATAATAGAAAGAAAAATATCTTTTTTCCCCTCATCCTTTCTGTTACAATATCTTAAGGTGTTACCTGTAACAAGAGCAGTTACAAGAATCAGATAGATGTACAATTTTGTGTGTGTGTTAATGTTAATAGTGGTTCTTTAAGAAATAAAGTCCTATTTTGTTCTCCTTAAGCATGTAGAAATCCTACTGACAGCAACAGGAGTTCTGTATTCCAAAGGAGAGGATGAGGCAGCCTGTATTTATTCCAACTTCCCTCTAAAACAACAACATTTTAATGCAAGTCCCCCCCATATTTAATTCTTAATAAATCAGCTTTCAAATACAAAATTTACTATTCCTTTAAATGAGAAGGGTGAATACGCAAACTGTATTATAGGACCATGACTCTAAAATATTATTGAAGAATCTCTGCCAAAATACTGCTAAATAATTCCTTTCTAGTTAAGATCAAATTTATGGCTAATAGAGTAGAAGCTTGCTAATTCACACTAATGACTGCGAGATCCATTGCAAATTATTGAATTTTGCAAATAAGTGGGAAACACAATGAAAAAAGCAAGGGTAATGTATCACAAAATGCACTTTGCTCATTTATTCTGACAACTGTGGTTTCAATTATTTATAATACTTCATCATGTACTAGTAAATGTACTGTAGTCTATTTTGTAAAAATAGACATTAGTAAGATTAGAGTAATATGACATCTGCTATTACCTCTTTGCTCAGAGGAGCACCACATTGACCAAGATTTTCAGAAGTGGGGAGCCTAAAGTTTGAGTCCTTTGTCTATAATTAAGTATGTAAATAAGTAGGCTGATTTTCAAAACTTCTGAGCACCCAGCAGCTCCCATTAACTTCAAACACCTAGATGAAAACCTCAATGGGAACATCAGGCCACTTATTTAGGTACCTAAATATGGTCTTAGGTAGCCTAAATTAAGGGCTCCATTTTGAAAGGCCTGGCCAACTTGCATCAGCCAAGATCTGATCTACTTCAAAGGGCCAAATCTTGGAGTCAGTGGGAGTTTTGCCTGCATAGGTCTATAGATATTAATCAAATATCTAAAGATTTAAAACAAACACACCTCCTTTTAAAAAATAAAAACTTTATTTCTCCCTACTGCTATTGCAGGTCCATCTACAGAAGTAGAAGCGGAAAGCAAGCCTTCACTTCCCTAAGTGTAGTTAAACATAGTTCTGCTTTCCATACTTGAATCACAAGTGCAAGGTATGTGAGCAAAGCTCATTGTACTATGGGGGAGAGGGTGGGGGGGACAAAGCAAATTTGAATTTAGTCATTCCAGTAACAGAGTCATTTCCAGACTATTAAATACTAAGGGTGTTGGCCCGAGTTGCATCACACACAACCTACGCTGGATGAACACCATGTACTCAGCAAACGAGACGGTTGGGCATCCCAGGAGGATTAGTGTAACAGACTTGCCAGTGCATGCGGTTCTATCTGTTTTATCAAGTATATCACAATTCTGAAAGAAAAAAACCCCAACATTTCCCCCCTTAATATATTAGCACTCATAGAGGTGCCAGATTGACAGCCCGGGAGCATAACGTTTTAATATGATCTGGAGAACAGCTCCAGTGCAGACAGCAGCTGTACAAGCTTCCCTCTCGAACTGAGCTGAAACTTGAAAGGCAATGTGAGGGAACCACTTCCAGTAGTGATTGTTCAGCTCCGTCGCCATGATTTTTCAGTTCTTGACTGCTGCCTACCCTGCTAAGAATGCCAGATATGGAGGGAAACTTGTTGAGTAGGATCTGGAATGAGACCATCATTTCATTTCAGATAGCCTTCTGAACAGTCCTACTGTGACTTTAAGTCACTATCAGGGCTGGTTTTGGGGAGGCTAGGGTTGCTGGCAGCTGTGCCTGTGCAAGGCATGTTGCAACTGGTTCTTGTGCAGAGAGAAAGGAGCTGGAAGGCTCATTGTGACCTCTGCCCTCCATTGCACAGCCATACTAGGGCCAATCACAATCTGGTCTTCAGTGTCTTATGTTTTCACTTTAACACTGGCGACCAAAAGGGATGAAAATCCCTTCTGGACTCTACCATGAAAAAGCTCTTTGAAATTGTGTCCAAGAAATCAAAGTGATTCTTCCTTCAATATAATGTTTAGAAAAGCAAGAACTGAACCTTCTACAGCACACTCCTGGAGCCATTCCACCTACCCTGCAGGGTGAATTGTATTGAGCAACCCTGAGTTTCTGTAAAAGAGATACTCCCTTCCTGTAGGGTAGCTGGAATTTTTAGGCTCCAGGAAACTATAGAAGAGCGCCATACTTAACAGGCAACTCAGTTCTCCAGCAGAGTGTCATTCAACCACAATTTATGGGGAAAGAAAAGATTTCCTGTAATCTGACTGTACTCACCCATCGTGGGAATTTGCTTCCAGTATGCTGACTCATTTTTTGCTGTGTGTTCCTGTTTCATAGAATCATAGGACTGGAAGTGACCTTGAGAGGTCATTTAGTTCAGTCCCCTGCACTCATGGCAGGACCAAGTATTGTCTTCACCATCCCTGACAAGTGTTTATCTAACCTGCTCTTAGAAATCTCCCGCGATGGAGATTAAAAACCTCCCTGGGCAATTTATTCCAGTGCTTAACTACCCTGACTGTTAGAAAGCTTTTCCTAATGTCCAACCTAAACCGCGCTTGCTGCAATTTAAGCCCATTGCTTATTGTCCTATCCTCAGAGGTTAATAAGAACAATTTTTCTCCCTCCTCCTTGCAACAACCTTTTATGTACTTGAAAACTATTATGTCCCCTCTCCGTCTTCTCCTCTCCGAAGTAAACAAACCCAATTTTTTCAATCTTCTGTCAAAGGTCATGTTTTCCAGACCTTTAATCATTTTTGTTGATCTTCTATGGACTTTCTCCAACTTGTCCACATCTTTCCAGAACTGGCACACTATTCCAACTGAGGTGTGGAGTAGAGTGGAAGAATCACTTCTTATGTCTTGCTTACAACACTCCTGCTAATACATCCCAGAACGATGTTTCCTCACAGATTTTCCTTTTCTTTCCAAAATGGCATCAACTTTCCTCCACTTATTTGTGACAGGATGTACTCAAAGATGGGTCTGAATTTGGGGTATATAAACACTAATGACTTCCACCCAGCAATTTCTCTTCCCCCCATCACTTACTTATGCTCTCATTGGATTTTATAAAATGTAACCAGGAAGTCCCCTTTGAGATGTAACAACTCATTTGCATGGCAGCTCTCTGGCAGAGATGCAGTGAGCACTTACAGCTTGGATAAACAGGGCTTTGGGAGATGAAGGAGGACAGTTTGAATTGCCAATCATGGGCGGCAGGTATAAGAGGTCAAAGGAAGCTAAGCCTCCCCTGATACAGCCACCGCCACCCCATGTCTGGACCGTGATGACCTCACCTGTGTTCTGCCTCTTCCACTTCCTGCTCCGCCCCTTCCCTGAGGCCCCTACCGCTGCCTGGTGAGTCCCTCCTCTCCTCCACTCCACCTTCCTCTCTGAAAGTCCCTGCCAGCCACTGTCTCCCTCCTCACTCCCCCTCACCCATAAGACCCCTTCCACCCACTGCTTGCTGCGTTCCTCCTCTCCTCCATCCACTTCCCTGTGATACCCTCCCTCTCTGCTGCTTGCCACGTCACTCCTCACATTCCCACCCCCACAGGGGAGGGGAGTGAAGGAGAGGAGGGATGTAGAGAGTGCAAGCAGTGGGGGCCTCACGGGGGAGGAGTGGAGGGATGTGGCAGGCGGGGGGGGGCTGAGCGGGGAGAGGGGAGTCTGGGGCAGAGCAGGGGTGGGGCCTAGGGTGGAGTGTGGGCAGGACTCTGGGCAGAAAAGATGGGATAGGGAGCTAGCCTCCCCCAGGGGAAGCTTCACCCGCCGCCCATGTTGCCAACACTGGAGTACAGACAAGAGAACACTGACAACTAGTTGGCTTTAAAGAGTCCCTGTCAGGTGGCGTTCAGTTTCATTCAAGTGTTGCTCACACTTGACACACACCTTTACCAACTTTAAAAGCTATTAAAGGGTTAACCCCCAACGTATGTGTGTTTCAATAGGTACAATTCAACAGTTAATTTTTAGATGCCTTGGGCTTCCATGGTTTTACACCCTGATGAAGCTCAAGGTCAAAGAGGGAGTTGGATTGTAGCTGGATTCTCGGAGCAGGAAGATGGTTGGGACTGGAGGATTTGCTTTCCACCATAGGCTCCTCCTGTGTACTGAGAGCTGCCCTGATAAAAACACTGCAACATTCTAAAGAAATAAGCCAGAGCTCTAAAACACTGCTATTGTAAGCTGGAGTTTTGGACTATTATTGCAGAATACCGTGGTACCTTTTTTAGGATTATTCACACCAGTTTCTCCTTCCTTGTTCCTTGCAGTGGTCCAAATCCTTCCTTTAAGCAAGAAGTGAAAGTAGACTCCTATTTAAAACCTAAAATACACCTACTACATTGAGATTTTTGAGGGGATAGTCTTCCACACCCTGCAGAATGGGTCTATTTATGGTCAACATGAGATCATAGTACAGTGTCTGTACAACCCCCAGGAGACCAAAACAAAACTGCTGTCAACTAGCATTTGCTAAACTGGGATTGCTCTGGGGGTTTGTGCACACAGAAAATTATTAAACACACTTAAACTATAAATAGTAATGAACTGAAAGTAGTAGCTCTTCTTAAGGTCAGCAAAAGTGAATCCTAAACTGGTGCAGTTTTATAGTTAAATTACAAAGCACTCAACCTAAAATTAACTTCCTCTGGGCAATCTTAAAATAGTTGATTGCTGGATCTGAGCTGATGGGTGTTCTCTGTTAGTTGCTCCTGATGAAATATAAAAGTGGTTTATTGCATCTATAATTATATAAAAACTTTGCCCAGTACTTTTTTCTGCTGACTGGAGGAGTCAAGTTTAGATGTATATGAAATACAGTGATGAATATGAAAAAGGCATAAAGCAATGTAAACAGTAACAAACTTTCTGAAACAAGTCTGCTACTCAGACTTACAGTTCATACAATGCAGGTGTGTGTGATTATATATGTTCATATACAAATATTTAAAGGAACCACCAAGGCACATAACTTTAAGTGATCCTGTTATTATAACCCTCGTGCTCTCCTTCCTCCCCGTCCCCGCTGTTTGTCACTATCACTCAAAAAATCAAAAGTCAGGCCCTGAAAAAAATAATGAGGTTGGCTTAAAAATCATGATTATAAAAAAAATAAACTTGAGGGGTTTATTTGCCTTCTGGTTATTGAGCCTGTAGGAGTCCCGGTTTCAGGTTGTTTTCTACCATAGTGAGGGCTAGAAAGTTCCTGAGATTCTCATGTAATCACCTGACTTCAAAAGTTGGAGCCTGTAGAAAACAACAAATATCATGAGAGTCATGATAAAACCATAAGAGCTGGCAATTCTGTTTTAAGGGTTTGAAAGCTGATACCATCTCTTTGGTTGCAGATTGTGTAGCTAAACTTTTAAGTAAGGTGCATATATAACTCTGGTGTCAAGTATGAGAGGGGTAGCCGTGTTAGTCTGAATCTGTAAAAAGCAACAGAGGGTCCTGTGGCACCTTTAAGACTAACCGAAGTATGGGAGCATAAGCTTTCGTGGGTGAATGCCCACTTCATCAGACGCAAGATATATAACTCTGGCCTCACCAAATTCATGGTCCATTTTGGTCAATTTCACGGTCATAGGATTTTAAAAATCATAAATTTCATGATTTCAGATATTTAAATCTGGAATTTCACAGTGCTGTAATTGTAGGGGTTCTGACCCAAAAAGGAATTGTGGGGGGGTTACAGTACTGCTATCCATACTTCTGCACTGCTGCTGATGACGGCTTTGCCTTCAGAGCTGGGAGGCCGGAGAGTGGCGGCTACTGGCTGGGAACCCAGCTCTGAAGGCAGAACCGCCGCCAGCAGCAGTGCAGAGGTAAGGATGGCACGGTATGGTATTGCCACCCTTACTGCTGCCTGCAGAGCTGGACCCTCAGTCAACAGCCGCCACTCTCTGGCCACCCAGCTCTGAAGGCAGCAAAAGAAGTAAGGGTGGCAATACCGCAACTCCCTTACAATACCCTTTCAACCCTCCTGCAACTCCAGTTTTCCAGTTTATCGAAAATTCCAGTACTTTCCTAAGACCAGTGAACACCCTGTTAATGTTACTGCCGATTTTGGCATAGAGCCATACAACTATGAGAGACAGGGTTATCACATTCTGGTGTAGATTCTTTTTGTTGAAACTTTCAAAAATAACATCTAATACAAAGCAAACTCTTGAAAAATTAAAATACAAATAAAACACTAAGAAATAAGGCATGTGTAAGACTGAGAGAGACAAGGTGGGTGAGATGATATCTTTTATTGGGCCAACTTCTCTTGGTGGAAGGGACAAGTTTCCTAGCTTAACAGAACTTCTTTAGGTTTGAAAGTAACCAGAGTGTCACAAGAAGAACTCTGTGAAGCTCGAAAACTTCCATCATCAGAAGTTGGTCCAATAAAAGAGATTATGTCACCTACCTTGTCTCGCTCAGATTCTGGGACAAACACAAATATACATTGTAGAGTTGTTGTAAGATTCACGTTTTTAAATCTCAGTTGGGGAAGGAGTCACATTTTAGTTTATAAATCCTTAACAAGGATTAAATTGCTAACTGTAAAGCTGAAAAGAGGAAAATTAAAATTAAAATGGAAGCATTGTGCAACTCATTTGTCCAATGTCAGAAAAGGGAAAAACATCCTCATACGTGTTTCCCTAAGTTTGTCCTGGTAGACAAATTCAATGAAGGGAAGAAAACAGTGAAATTGTTGCAAACATCAGAAGTCAGATTATTAAAAATTCTCCGTTAAATCTTTTCCCCAAGGACACAAAGTCACTCTTTTTCCAGGCAATGGGCTAATTTTAGATGCCTATACGACAAGCTGCAACTAGTGGAAATAAAAGACTGAGAAGTGCACTTCAACATGTACAAATTTAGATTTTTATAGTACATTCATTTTTCTGCAGTCTGTGTCTGGGTTTGCCAGTGAGGAAATATATGGATGTATCGTATATATTTTTCACTTTCATTTTGAAAAGAACTCAGTCTAAGATTTTCAGAATTTTAGGCTCCTAAATCCATATTATGGCACCTGCAGAAGTGGACTACTCACTCACTTCCACCTAGGTAGATGGGAAGAGTAGGGTTTTCAGCACTTTTGAAACTTAGGCTACTTATTTAAGTGCCAAAATTTGAATTTAGGGGCATTACTCTAAGCTCCTATTTTTGCAAATCTTGCCCCTCCAGTCTCTAACTTCTATTGAATGGAAAGGTCTAGTTGTCCTGTAATGAATTGGTGGATTTTATACCTCACAAGGGGCTCCTCCAGTCTTACTGATCATGCTGCATGCTCTGCCCACTTTGAAGTGGGAAACAAACTTTAGTTCTAGCAAGTCTTATTAGCTGTTTCAATGTCATTGTTTCTTTCAGCAATGACAATTAATTTCAGATTTCTACTCTTGTACTTGTTCTCTGTGGCCTCTAATTTCCTAGGTAAAGCAATGTTACCCTTTACCGCTAAAGCAGAAACATACTTAATGCTGTCTAATTCAACTCTTAAAGTGGGAACATATGGTTGGAGAGTTTCCTTCAAGTTTTTCCATTTTGCCCTTCAATTTCACTATCTATGGTGCACAGGCAATTAGCATCAAATCTTTGCTTCACAGATTCTATGGTGTTTAATGTTTTCAAAGGGACATTAGATATTGAACAATACCCTATAAGTCCACCGAACTGCAGACACATAGTAGATGAGTTCACAGGAAATGCTTTTCCCTTCTGTGTTTAACTTGAGCTTAGAACTCAATCTAGTGGTCTGGCTTAGTGTCTGAGAAGAAGGTTAGGATACTAGGCTGGGTAATGGAAGACGCTGCTTCAATTCCCATCTCTACCACAGACTTCCTGGGCCTAACCCCTTCCTGGGTTCTAGGGTGGGGCCAGAAATGAGGGGTTTGGGGTGTAGGAGAGTGCTCTGGGCTGGGAGCAAGCGGTTTGGAGGGGGGAGGGGGCTCAGGGCTGGGGCAGAAGGTTCGGGCACGGGAGGAGGGTCAGGGGTGCAAGCTCCGGGGTCCTGGGAGCAGCAGCATGTCCCCCCTCCGGCTCCTATGTGGAATCGTGGCCAGGTGGCTCTGTGCGCTGCCCCCGTCCAGAGGTGTCACCCCTGCAGCTCCCATTGGCCGCGGTTCTTGGCCAATGGAAGCTGCAGAGCTGAGGCTTGGGCAGCGTGTGGAGCCCCTTGGCTGTCCCTATGTGTAGGAGCCGGAGGGGGGACATGCCATTGCTTCTGGGAGCCGCATGGAGCCATGGCAGGCAGGGAGCCTGCCTAAGCCCCACTGTGCTGCTGACCGGACTTTTAACGGGACGGTCAGCGGTGCAGACCGGCGCTGTCAGGATCCCTTTTTGACCGGGAGTTCCAGTCGAAAACCGGACACTTGCAACGCTCCAGACTTCCCTGGCTCAGGCTGTGGTGCCGCCCACATTCTCCACCATGAAGCGGGCGGGGAATCAGCTCCAGCCGCGGGGCAGCTCAGGCCGGTGCTCGGGTTAGACGGGGCAGCTAGGGTCAGCCAGCTGGGGTTGGGCCTGCCACTGTGGCCTGGGGTGGCTCAGGGGTTGCCCAGATGGGGTCAGGCTAGCCAGGGCGACTCAGGGGGAGGGGCCTTGGGTGGAAGGGGCGGGGTCGGCAGCCTAGCCTCCCTGAAGTGGTGTGTTCACCCACCTCCCATGCCTAGAGAGGTTGTGGAATCTCCATCATTGGAGATTTTTAAGAGCAGGTTAGACAAACACCTGTCGGGGTGGTGTATAATACTTAGTCCTGTGTTGAGTGCAGGGGACTGGACAAGATGATCTCTTGAGGTCCCTTCCAGTCTTAGGATTCTACGATTGGCCTAAATCCTGATTGAAAGTGCAATATATGGCATAACTTTATGAACCCTTTTAATATTCAGGAGAGAACATTTTCCCATACATAAATGGCTCTTTGAAAATCCTCTGGTTTGCTAATTTGCTTGTTTTCATCTTCTGGATATCCAATTTGTTGTCTTGAATGTGAACTCTCAGAAATGCATCCTAATGGTACACAGCAGCAACGCAAACTTCTTCATAATACCCCAATCATAAACTTGACTTGTATCTCTGAATATTGTCTTTCTTTATAAGAAGGGAAATTCAAAACATCAAAATCATTTAACACTTGGTGGTGCCAGAATAAAAAGGAAGTTCTACTGAGAATTTAATTTTTCAAAAATTAACCTATGGCTCATTTGATACTAGAGTGCATGGTGAAGATCAAAGTTTTTTTCTCTAACAAGTTACTGAATATAGCAGAACAGCTGCCATGGTCAGTGCTGCAGGAAAAGCAGCAATTTAATAAAGAATAAAGTGATAATTATCTGGCAGCCTGATTCATTTTAAGATATGGCCTCTTCAATGAATGGAATGAACACACACACGCTCTTTAACTGATAACTGAAACTCTTCCTTGGGCTAACTAAATATTCAGATGACTGAATTTTCATTAAAAAAAAGAAAAAAAATCAAGTTGTGATATAATCCCCTGAGGAAAATAAGCTTCAGTTCTAAGCAGCCATATTTCATTTTACATTCTCCTCTCCTATCTTCTCAAGAAGCCTACATTTTATATTTGATCCATGCTTGTGCCAGAAATCTCTTCCAAAGCAGGTAACAAACATTCTTCTAAGAAAAGAAAAAATAAAGATATATTTGTGCAGAATCACATGCTAAAGCATTTTCCGAAATACTGTAAAATAAACCTACCTTAAAATGGGTATTTTCGTCAACAAATAGTATTACTCATATTTCAAAGCCTTCACTTTAATTTCAAAGCATTAAACACTCATGAAATGATGTGCTCCAGCTGTGTTTGTTGACTGCTTTTACCAGGTAAGGTGCCTAGGGCTGCATTTTGTTATCAGTTACACCAGTGTATACCTGAAACAGCTGTGGACCAACCCTGGTGTAACAGAGTAGAATGTGGTCTTTGGTGTTCTTGTTACTCCAAGTTTCAGAGTCTAAAGAACTCTGATACTTCTCTGAGCTCTAACCTCTCAAGAGCAGAGATGTTATCTGAATACAATTTAACAGTGGACTAGCTTGTCCCTTTCCTTGTAAAAAGTTGCTGCGGGGAGGGAGGAAATCCTCATAGATATTATCTCACACTATGCCATTGGGATGGGATTAGGTTCCCTGTAGAGGGGTTTGGCAAGGGCTCGTCCCTCTCCGGGGTGGCGGGGAACCACACTGCCTCGCTACTTCCTTTCAGTTGTGACAGGGAATTAGCCTGACCACGGGAGTCTCTCGTCGCAGCAGCAGTAGAGGCAAAACATAACGGTTATTCACACCCGGTCGGTGGGCAGTAGTGAGTTATGGGCTCAGGTCCTCAGACAGGAGCTGAGCAACTGTTATATAATGAGCAGGCCCCGGCCCTAGGTCAGGGCAGGGCAACAAAGAGTCAATGGCTCAGGCCCTCAGGCAGGGGCTGAGCAAACAGTTATATTCAGCAAGTCCAGACTCTTGGCTCCAAAGGGCCTGCTGGGCGGCTGTTCTTCTAGTGAGTTCTGGGATTGGGCTTTTATACTTCCTGTCCTGCGCCTTGACTTCTGGGGGGCGGGCACAGGATTCACTGACTCCGCCCACTTTGGTGTCTGGAGAGGTTCGTCACTCTCCGGGGTGGCGGGGAACCACACTGCCTTGCTACACTCCCATTATGAACCGTGTGGGGAACAAACCAGATAGACTTTGGGTGATATGAAAGTAGGGTTACCATATCTGAACTTTCAAAAAAGAGGACACTCGGGGAGGGGGGGGAGGATAGCCCCGCCCCCTAGCCACTCCCTCCCACTTCCCGCCCCCTGACAGCCCCCCCAGAACCCCCGACCCATCTAACCCCCCCTGCTCCCTGACTGTCCCAACCTCTCTCCACACCCATTCCCCCCTGACAGCCCCCCCAGAACTCCTGACCCATTCACCCTGTCCCCTGATTGCCCCCCTTCTCCAACTCCCCGGCCCCCTTAACGTGCCGCTCGGCTTAGAGTAGGTGTCTGGCTCTGCCCCGCCCAAGCGGCAGGCTGAGGAGGAGGGGGAAGTGGGGGAGGGGCTCTGGCTGCCGCTGCCAGCCCCGCCGCTGCGTTCCCTCACAGGCGCACAGCCCTGCCCCCGCAGCGCTGCCGAGCGGTGTGTTAAGGCTGCAGGGGATGGGGGCGCCGGGAAGGGGCTTTGGCTGCCGAGGCCCCAATGCGAGCGGCGCTCGGCCGCCCTGTCAGCCGCTTTTCGGTCGATAAATAGCCGACTGGGGGGAAATCCCGGACATTTTTAGAAATCCCCCCCGGACGGCTATTTAAAGAGCGAAAAGCAGGACATGTCCGGGGAAATCTGGACATATGGTAGCCCTAAATGAAAGTCCATTGCTATCTGCACTGAAGCCCTGTGTCCCTACTCTGGCTCTAATTCCTGGATTCCCTACAAAGGAAGTAATATTGCTAAGTTTCCTGGTCTGGCAATGTGTTAATCCACTCTGCCGATCTTGTGTCTTGACTACTATCACTTCCTCCTCCTTCCCAACCTTGACTGCTGCCATCTATTCTTACCCCTTCCACTCCATTCAAAGTGCTGCAAAGTCATCCTCCTGTTCCACTGCTTTGACTATGTCTCCCAATCACCTTGAAGTCCCTACACAGGCTCCCCCTTCTCCACCTCATGAAACTCAGACTTCTCACCTCACCTTCCAAGTCCTGCAGAATCATGCCCTTCCCTACCTATGTCCCCTCTTATCTTATTGTGGTCAACTCCACCAACAATGCCAGCCTCAACAGTCTCACATGCGGTCACAGGGCTGGCTGGGGATCCCTTCTAGCCACCCACCAGACTGCTGAGAAGGGAATTTGAGCCTCTCCGTTTCTGGATTCCCAAGGTATTTTCATGCCCCTGGAGCCTGAACAGAGTCCAGTTACTGCCCCAATCTCAGGGTCTGTGAGCATGCTCTCAGGATGCAGGCCTTCTGTCTGGCAACCCCTTCTGAGAGCTGGAACCTGCTGTCCAGCTATCTAACCCCTCTGGGGCACAGCAATGACCCTTCAGATATCTCCATACTTAAACACACCCTGTCCCAGAACTCCACTGTGAAAGTGTGAAGCTTCAGGCTTATCTCTCTCAGGGGAAGTTAGTAGCTATGAAGCAGTTAACATACAGAGAGAGACACTTTGCACAGAGACTAAATACATTTATGCTCCTTTATACTTAATCATACATACAAAGCAATAAACAGTACATGCACAGCCCTGCATCCGTTTCCTCACTTTCTAGCTCACCCTTCTCTTGGGAGTTCTTAGGGACTATCAATGTCCAGATAGGGAGTCTTCTGTCTCATGAGGCATTATATGTGCAACTGGATCGATTCTCCCTCATGGACTGGAGAAAACGGCCTCTGAATAGCATAGCTTCTGTCCTTTTAAAACTCCTTAGCCCCTTCTGTCAGGTGACACCTTGCTAGCTTTTCCTCATGAGTACAAACTCCTGCCAGGTGACTTTGTTGCCAAGGTTCCCTCTCCTCTAACAAACCAGTTCCTCTGGGTTGGGGCCAGTCTTTTGTCTAGAATGACTAGAATTCCAATGATTGGATACTTAAAGTCAACTATTGTCAGCCCTGTATCTCTATGTGGCGGGATGTCAACCCAAATAGAGTCAAGTAGATGATAAAGAATAGGAGCGGCGGAAGCGCCCTAAAAGTAGGGGGAAACACAGGTGCCCAAACCATGGCCCCACCCCCGTGCCACCCCTTCCCTCCAAACCCCTAGGCAGCCCCTTTCCCTGAGCCCCCGACCCCTGCCTCCCCTTCTCCTTGAGCCCTCACCCACAGAGTGCCCCTCCCTCCCTTCAAAACCCTGCCCTGCCTCTTCTCCCAAGGCTTGGATCCCACACCACCTCTTCCCCCCAAGATCCCGCCCTGTTTGATCCTCTCTTCCCCCTGCTCACCCCTTACAGCTGGTAAAAAGTGGGAGGGCCTTGGCCCCCTGGCGTCCCCTGTTTCAGCATCCCTGATATAGAAAGCAAAAGATTACACCTTCAAAATGGAGTCTGCAGCTTGGTAAAGATACCTAGAGTTCATAATCTCACATGCAATTCATAATTTTTACAGACAGATTCCCAAATCAACACCTGAGCACCTCCATGCTTTCTCCAAAGCTGCAAAAACAGGAGGCAAAAACAAAAAGAATTCTGTGCCAAGATCTGGAAAGCCACCATATTATCCACCTTCAAATGCTTTCTTAAAATCACCTCTGCCACAGTGCCTACAGAAATCTGCCACCTGACAATGGCTAGGTAGCTGGTGAGCTGCGATTTCTTTGATTGCTGCTACTGAATGGCTTACTATACATAAGAATTATGCACACAGCTCATCTATATTAAAACACTCTGACCTCTTGTTTGTCTCCTTCACCTGTCAGACTGTAAACTCTCTGGAACAGGGACTGTCATTTAGCTTATGTTTGTACAGTGCCCAGCACAATGGGGCCTGACCTGGTCAAGACCTGGTCACGGCAGAGCTGGGACTGCTGCTGATTGAACAGGGAAGGGAAAGGAGCAGGTTGGCAGTTTGCAGATGTGTGGCACTTGCACATTGTCAAGTGCCACACATCTCTGGAGGGACCAGAGGAACAAGAGGGGGAAGCGAATAGGTTTAGAGGAGGCCAGGAAGGGCATGATGGAGAAAGGAAAGCAGCAGAAAAAAAACCTAATCATCGTCCAGCACTGTCCAAATCTCTCAGAAAGCTCTGCCTGCAACTTGGAAGCTCAAAAAATACTCAAAGCGATACTATATTTTGTTATTTGGCTATGGAAGAAAAAGTGGAAAAGGCAAAGATGGTGGTGGGGGAGACTTTTCTGGATAGTCTCTCTCTATATGGAGTTTCAACCAAATTTTAATGGCAGTGTTATGTAAGCCCCTGAATAGTGGACTCTCTGGAGTAACGGCTGAAAGACCATTATGTGCATAACGGTGCAAATGTAACCAATCTTCCTTAGGCAGGTAGCAGGGATCATATCAATGAATCATATGCTAGCAAAATAAGAAGAATACTTGTAGCCCCGTGTGTACCTCAGGCTGTCTATATGATATTGAGGCACGCTCTTTGGTAGGACAAAAAAACAAACAAACCCAAAAAAGCCTTGCTAATATTTTAAAAAGTCATACATTCAAATTAGATAGTTTAATACCTAATGCTGGTCTCCATCCTTCTTGCACACTGACAGTTTCTTATTCATACTCCCTAACCTCTGCCATGGAGCCTTCTGGAACACAGTTATCTACCATTTGAAGTAAAGCAGTAAGTCTATTACTTGGTAGCAGGAACAGATTATTATTCTCCAAGATGATCAACCCCTAATGGGGAACATACCACATTTAGCCAGTTACATAAACTGCACTGATGTAACGTTCTCTCCTCAGGACATTCTCTATCAAAAAATGTAGCTTCTTTGTTGAAAATCTGTTTGTCTTATAATAGTCAAAAGGCATCCTTAACAGCTCAAAATCCTACCTACCATTTTGTCATCCATTTTGTCTTAAGTAACTACACACACCATTTAGCATATAGGTCTAAATATACTTCTGCAGGCGACAGAGACTTGAAAGGATTCCTCAAGATATACACTTAAAATGTCCTTCTTTCAACAGACACACACAGCTATTGCGCCACCACACATCTATTTATTCCTATAATCAGCCTCCAAATTTTTCAGTGAGTTCTACACTAAGCAAAATGGAGTGTTACAGCTAGCAAATCAACACCACAATATTGGAGCAGATTTCCCCCATCCTTCTTGGTCTGCCAGATTTGGTGACCTTCAGTTTATGTCTCAAGGCTCCTCTCGGTTCTCCTAAGCTTTTTCTGAAGTGATGAGGGGGAGTTAGTGGACACAAGTTTGTGGTGAGAAAATCTGAGTTTCAGGGAGGACGGAGTTTTGAAAGGGCTTTTTAGTTTTGGACCTTGATTTTAATTTGTATGCTGTATGTAACTTCTTCGTATTAATTTTCTGCACCTGTGCCCAGAGCTTTGACCAGGTGAATTTTAAACACATTAAATATTGCACACTTTCCTCTTTGTGATTTTATTATGCAAAAAACACTTCTTTCTTCACTTTGAAACCATACACAAACCATAGCTCCAAAGGCAGCTTGATTTATAAAATGCTGATCGAACCCAACCTTTCAAGGACTCAATATTAGTGTAAAGCACAGGATTCAAAACAAGAAGAACTAAATTTGATCTCTTGGGTCCTGAAAGGTAAGAGAAACCAAATTTTTCACATGCTTTGTTTAAAAATGTAAATATTTTTGTAATTTCTAGATCTACACTTATATTCTGTTCTGTCTCCAGAGCTTTACAGGTCACCTGGAAAGCCTACTTGTTTCTAAATGCTGCAACTATTTCAACCTTATCTGTGACATACGATCTATGTTTCAACATCTGAAAGCAATGACAATCATTTGAGGAAGAAACTGGGGAAGGCCACACTCTAGCCTTTATTGAAATGTATTGGAATAGGAGGACTCTTTAGTAGGGCAGTGTAACGGGGTCGGCATCCACCGCTAGCGAGCTGCCCCTCTGGTTGGGTGTGTCCACGTCTTTAAACCAGTCCAGCCCTGGTATGGAGCCATATCCCCAGGGCTTCCTCCCTGGAGACACTATATTCCTGCAGCCCTCCCCAGGCTCAGCCCCTTACTCAGTCCCCACAGCCAGCCAAAAGCTCCTTCATTGCTTCCCCGGTCCCTGCTAGCAAACTGTCTTTGGCTCAGTTCTAGCAGCTAGCTAGGAGCCTCTTGCTCCCCCGGTCCTTGCCAGCAGACTGTCTTTGGCCCTGTTGCTCTTCCAGCCAGACATGCAGTCCTTTCTTCTCCAGCTCCAAGCAGCAACTAACTGTCTCTGTAGCTCCTTTTTATAGGGCTCTCTTGGCCCTGATTGGCTGCTCTCCCTGCAGCCACTCTAGCCTGCTTGGAGGACCTCTCCACTGCTCCTTTCCTGGGATGGGTGTGGCAGGACCCTGAGGCCTCCAGCAGGGGGCCTCTGGCCCTAGTCCACCCTATCACAGGCAGCATTAGAATCAGAGGGACAGCTGGTATTTATGTGAATGTTCAAATTGTTCTCCGTGGCTTTCCCTGAAAGCCAGCTGAGTCCTCAGCAGGATGCATTGAAAAAGCCATGAAACACAGAATCTTCAGCCCCTCCACACTGTATGCATCTGGGCCACAGCAATTACTACAGGGTATGGGAGAAGTAACAGATGCTCCCCCCTCGTGAGGGATTTTGGCTTTGTACATCCATGCTCTGCCCAGACCAACGGGCTACACTCTCATATTCGCTCTCCTTGAGCATGCCCCATGCAGAGACCCACAGTTCATCTCAGCAGAATGGGTGTAGAAGCATGGCCTCTTTACTGACTCCCCATTTCCACTGTCAGCTCAAAACTCTACAGAAAATCCAGTTTTGACTGCATTTGGGGCCCGACCTGAACACTTAGGATTTGGTCCAACTCCTTAGTGAGTACCAATTCCACAATCCCCTGAAGATTTTTTCTGCACATTATTAGTTCCAGGTATCTTTCCCTTTGATCTTTCACTTTCATTAGCAAATTGAGCATCAGTGATTTTGGATATGTTTTTCTTCTTCTTCATTGTCACCAGTAAATATCATAACTTCTTATTTTCTTTAATGAGTGCCCCATCACCTTCCTATTATGCAAGACTAACTAAGTGTGTCCAACTCAACCAGTAAGCACCAACCCCAGAAGACAAGTAGTTTAATGATGAAATCCAACAGATCAGATAGAAAAATAATTCAAAGGGACCATTAGCAATTATCAGCTTGTAGAGGGAAAACAAACCTAACACACAATAGAAAGTGTACTTATTTGATCTGCTCACATTTAGCATCAATTAAAGAGATACTGCCAAGTAGGCAGACCTCAAATTTTAATTATCTTGAAATTTGCATACTGTTTTAGTAAATTCCTTTTTGTTTAAGCCTGTGTAATATTCCTTTTAATTATCTGTAAGTCTAGGTCTAACTAATTATATTTTTAAATAAAAAATGTTATTTCATGTAGGTCCTACTCAAAACAGGAGAGGACACCTTATACTCTCTGACTGTGGACTCACTTATTAGATTGCTCCCATGTTTAGGGTCATGCTGTTGCCTAACGACCTCTACTATGGAAAGTCAATAAATGTTGAGATTGTCTATTAGATTTGTAAATTCTGACACAAGACGAGGTTGTTAGGCAGAAAAATGGATCGGTTCAATCTAGATGTGCATGTTTGCCATTGTAGAGCACAAGCCATGCACAGCTTTGTGTGAATGGGATTAAAGTAAGTGGGGGGGATTTAATTATTTTAATTCAATGCTAAAGTGATTATTACTATAAAAAAAGCAAACAAGTACTTGACAGACTGATAACTGGTAACAGAACATTCATCTTCATAGATAAAAATCAAGATCCCCTAAACTTGGTACGATACACTCAGCACAAGATCGGTAGCTTTAAGCCATCTTGACACTCCCCTGATCCAGGGATAAGCCAGTCCTAGGTAAGTTAGAGATCTAACTTATACCTGAGTACCTCTGACCCTAAGGGGCTGTTCCAGCCATTGTGGATCACTGGGGTATACAATCACCCAGCCATGCCCTCCCCCGCCACCTTTTTTTTTCCCCTTCAGATGCCCTCTGCACAAGGGACCTCCAGGAGAGTGCTGGCACAGAAGTAATTACAGAGACTCTGTTGTACTGAAGGATTGAACTAGGCATGGGGAATTCACAGCTATCTGACTGGAATGGGGGAGCCAAAAATCTGAGGCCTAACAACCCAATCCTTTTAAAATCTAACCATGTAAATGGTACACCACCAAGGCCATGGGAAATCCAACACGGATTTACAAAATTTCTACATCTTGCTGATTCCTTTTGCATACGATCTTTGGTTCAGCCTTTCCACTCCATCCACAGAGTTAAAACACTTGTCCAGGCACTCAACTCATATCTTGTTTACTGCAACATCCCCTTCTCTGGCCTTGGAGAAATCCCACCGTGTCCCTCTCATATCTTTTCAAAATGCTACTGCAACGATCATTTTCCTACCTCATCACTTTGACCTTGTTACTCCTCTCTTTGCATCCCTCCACTGGCCCCCATTCTCAATTAAACATAAGCTATTTGTCTTCCCGTTCAAGGCACTCCCCACCCTACTCATCATCTCTCATTCACTATCAAATGCCAGTTCCTGCCTCTGCTCTGCCAATGATGCCAGCCTGCATCAGCCACTTGCTAAATTTTCAAACACCTTTGTACTTTCTTCTTTGCCCTTCATCCTTGGGAGGAGCTCCCCATAATCATCTCCAAATTGTCCTCCCTCCAAATCCCCCCTTAAATCTCTCCTTTGCTGTTATTAGAACCGGGCAAGTTTTTTCAGACAAATAGTTTATTTGCTGAAAAATGCAGTTTGGGGTTGACCAAAACTACTCATAAATGTGGGTCAAAACTTGACAAGTATTAGATAGCCAGCATGTTGAGACCACTGCCTGTCATGCTGACCATTAATGTCTCATGTATTTTTGTTTGTTGTATTCACTTGTTGCCTCTCGTCTTACACTTAGACTGTAAACTTTCTGGGGCAGGGACCGTCTTTTTGTTCTGTGTTTGTACAGAGCCTAGCACTGTGGGATCCTGGTTTATGAGTAGGCCTCTGAGGCCCTCTGGTAATACAGATAAATAATAAATACTAATAGCATACAGAAAATGCAGATTTTGACTCAAACAGAAAAGTGAGTTTACTCGTCATCAGTAAGAAATGAGGAAACTAGTGTACCACACAGAAAAGGGATCAGGTACATTGTAGACAGATTGCACAAACATTTCCACAAAATTAATATGCAAAAATCAGAACATGTAGCTTCATTTGGAACCATAGCAGCATACAACTTAATTCAGCTACACCTCAGTTTCTTTGTACTTGCTGATAAGATGGGGGTGCTGGAACAATTTTTATAGTGGGGGTACTGGTGATGGAAACCATGGGAGCTATGTATTTGGTGTTTATTTTATTACCACTTCAAGAAAGAGGGTATAGCAGCAATCCCAGCACCGCTGTGATGACAGTCTATAGTTTTAAAATACTTTAATAGCAATGATGGATGGACAACACATTCCTTTGGGATCTACTCAGTGTATTCTGCCCTCACTCGATGCAGTGCACAGAGACCAAAGTTTTTTTCTTGGGTGCTTAAATTTAGGAACCTAAAATCTATATTTAGGCAGTTGAGTAAGCGGCCGGATCTTCAGAGATGCTGATCCCCTCTTACTCCCATTTAGACTATGTGTACACAGTGTTGGGAATCCAAGTCACAGCATCACCATGTGGGGACTCCTCCAAGACCCTCGGTTGCTCAAGAATTCAGTCCGACTCCAGTCTTGTCATTCAGGTTCCTTTATTTGGCATACACCAAAGCTATGCTGAGGTGATCAGACTGAAGTGTAGGGGATGGGAGTGAGGCATACCACTCATCCAAAATTACACAGAAACCTTCTTCTTCTATATGCATTTACACATCACATTGCACTAACACATTTTGGGATTGACTTGGTTACTTTGTAGGAGCCAATCCCTGGACAGCATGCTCTGTCCATGTACTCTGCATGCACGACTTAGTCTTTACCTCATCTTACATTCCAGCCTTATTTTATCCATTGTTACTTTGTCCATTGTAAATGGTTCTCTGAGTGTGTCCCCCCCCACCTTATCATAGCTAGTACAGACATTCTGTTTCCAGCCTGCTGAGCCATTTACCTCCCTAATCCTGTTTCCCAAGAAATGAGGCCTCACTCACGTCCAATTACTCATGTTAAGCCAGGCCTACACACAGCAGCTGAGAGTATGCTTCCCAGTGCGGGAAGGCAGACGTGTGCTAGTACACTAAAAATAGGGTGGCTGTGGTGGCACGGGTGGCAGCTAGGACTAGCCATTCGAGTACATACCCCAGGGGTTGGGCAGGCAGGGGCGACTCCAGGCA